>NC_091231.1:23045514-23062564 GCF_040958095.1 Procambarus clarkii | reverse complement strand
GGACCGTTCATTCAGTCTGTCTAGGTCATCTTGCGGCCTCATACTGTCTTTCTCCGTCTTAATCCTCTTCATAATTTTGGCATCTTCAGCAAACAATGAGAGGAATGATTCTATACCCTCTGGAAGATCATTTACATATATAAGAAATAGTATGGGTCCAAGGACTTAACTCTACGGGACCCCACTGGTGACGTTTCGCCAATCTGAGACCTCACCCCTTACACTGACTCGTTGTCTCCTGTTGCTTACGTATTCCTGTATCCTACGGAGTACCTTCCCTTTCACTCCAGCCTGCATCTCCAGCTTTTTCACTAGCCTCTTGTGTGGCACAGTGTCAAAGGCTTTCTCACAATCCAAAAATATGCAGTCTGCCCACCCTTCTCTTTCTTGCCTTATTTTTGTTGCCTGGTCGTAGAATTCAAGTAACCCTGTGAGGCAGGACCTGACATCCCTGAATCCATGTTGATGCTGTGTTACAAAGTTCTTTCGCTCCAGGTGCTCCACTAGCTTTCTTTGCACAATCTTCTCCATCAGCTTGCATGGTATGCAGGTTAGGGACACTGGGCTGTAATTCAGTGCCTCCTGTCTATCCCCATTCTTGTATATCGGGACTACGTTAGCTGCTTTTCAAATTTCTGGCAGGTTCCTCTGTTGTCAGTGATTTGTTATACACTATATCTTGAGGTTATATTGAGATGATTTCGGGGCTTTAGTGTCCCCGCGGCCCGGTCCTCGACCAGGCCTCCACCCCCAGGAAGCAGCCCGTGACAGCTGACTAACACCCAGGTACCTATTCACTGCTAGGTAACAGGGACATTCAGGGTGAAAGAAACTTTGCCCGTTTGTTTCTGCCTCGTGCGGGAATCGAACCCGCGCCACAGAATCACGAGTCCTGCGCGCTATCCACCAGGCTACAGGCCCCTGTGGAGAGGCCCACTATGGAGAGTGGGAGGCACAGTTCTTCTGCCTGTGTGTGTGTGGTGTGTGTGTGTGTGTGTGTGTGTGTGTGCGTGTGCGTGTGTGTGTGTGTGCGTGCGTGTGTGTGTGCATGTGTGTGCGTGCATGTGTGTGTGTGCGTGTGTACTCACCTATTTGTGATTGCAGGTGTACTCACCTCAGCTATTTGTGCTTGCAGGGGTTGAGCTTTGGCTCTTTGGTCCCGCCTCTGAACCGTCAATAAGTGATGTACAGATTCCTGAACCTACTGGGCTCTATCATATCTACATTTAAAACTGTGTATGGAGTCAGCCTCCACACATCACTGCCAATGCATTCCATCTGTTAACTAATTAGACACTGAAAAAGTTCTTTCTAACGTCCCTGTGGCTCATTTGGGTACTCAGTTTCCACCTATGTCCCCTTGTTCATGTACCACCAGTGTTGAATAGTTTATCCTTGTCCACCCTGTCAATACCCCTAGAGGATTTTGTAGGTTGTGATCATGTCTCCCCTTACTCTTCTGTCTTTCACTGTCGCAAGGTGCAACTCTCTCTTCTCCGTGGTGCCTCCTTGCCGTGGTGAGGGGCTCACGTACACCTCCCTGGGACCGGTGTGGGTTGCCTGTGCCCCCTCTCCTGCCCCCTCTTTGGGTGGTGTACGTGCTGAAGGGCACCACGTAGGGGCCTTGTGAGTCATCGGACCACCCGCTGGAGGGGTCGCCTGTGAGGGGCCGCCCTGAGTGGATGGTTGGGTGTCCAGGCTAGGGCGATAGGGGGAATGGGGTCTTAGCACCAGTGTGGGAGAATGAACGATGTAGTAGGACTCCCCTGTTAAGAGGGGGAGCACCGCTGGGGACGACACACCCTTCCTGCACTGGCCCGCACTCGGCCTCCCTGGCTGCCCTGGTAGGTGGTATCCTTGGTTCCGGTCCCATCCCTTTTGTGTTGTTTGCTATGGATGAGACACGACTTCTCTACCAGGCTCATGGGTGGGCGACCAGGCCCCAGTCGGACCGTCCTGGAAGACCGGGATCTGTAGCCCCCTACAGAGCCCGGTTTAGGCCCAGACCGGACTCTTCCTCCCTGCTCCCCTCCCTCCTCTGTGGTTGGGTAGAGCCTCAAGCCTGCTGTGGTGACCGCCTCGTCCCCTTGCAAGGCTCCATCTCTTATTGTGACTACTGCACCTTTTGACCCGTCTCTCTCTAAAGGTTCTCATCGCCGTCCCCGCCACGGTCGCTCTCGTATGCTCCCTTCCCATACTAATTTGTACCATGCTTTGTTTGGTCCTGCTACGTGGACTAAGTACTTTGACCTCCATCCTTTAGATTCAACTCCTCCTGACGATTTTTCCCTTCATAGGCATCTTTTAGATTCCGTAGATGCCTCTGTTGCCTTCAACCCCACCTGTCTCGTACCCGTGTCGTTGCTGCCCCTTCTCAAGATGCAGCCACCCGCTTGGCCGCCTTATCCTGCCTTGGCGAGACCCCTCTTCGGGTCTTAAAGAATGCTTGGTTAAATGCCAGTGTTGGCTCTGTTCTCCTTCCGCACCATGTTGCAACCGGTGTTAGGAATCTAAAAGACTGCCACGAGGATATCAAGCATATCCTCGAGGCCCAGGGTCATTCTGTCCTCCAGGTGGATACGTTTACTCGTCCCCCTCGTGGTCATCGCTGTCTGCCCCTTCGGGTTGTGAAGATTACCTTTAATGGTAGGACCCTTCCACCCTCGGTCATTCTTGCTGGACAGATGCTCCGTTCAGGAGTATATTCCGTCTCCTCGGCTCTGCAATAAGTGCTGGAGGTTTGGGCATGGTGCCCTCAAATGTTCTAGTCCTGTCTCTCTCTCTGTCCCATGTATGGAGGCGAGGGTCACTCTAAGTTGGAGTGCAGTTCTCCCCAGACCCGCTGCCTCAATTCGGTGAGGCCCACCCTACCTTCTCCCGCACGTGTATACGTTACAAACTTGAGGCGGCCGTCCTCAACTTAAAGCACCGGGACCGTTTGTCTTTTCCTGGTCCCCCTTCTGGTTCTCTGTCTAGGGCTCCCCTTCTTTCTACCCAGTCTGTCATGTCTCCTGTGTCTTCTTTCTCCTCTCCCTCTGGTCCTCCTTCCCGTCATTCTCTTCCGTCTCTTGGCTGTCCACGCCGCCTGACTGTGCGGGCCGATGTCCATCGCTCTCCTGGTGGTCGTGTTGTTTGCTCTCGCTCTTCTCTCCTATCGAGACGCTGGAGTCTGTTGCCCAGTACATTGCTGCTAAGACACCTGTCTCTTTGAGTCAGAAGCGGAAACCTGGCTTCTCTCCTTCTTCCTACCCGGTAGGTAAGAAGGCTTCGCTTTCTTCTTCACCCCCTATCTCTGATTCTATCGTTCCTTCCCCTCCCGCTTCGGTGGTGGAGCCCCCTGTTCCTAATGTGGGTGTTTCTTTAGCCACCAGTTCCGTCTCGGTTACTGCCTTGCTGAGGTGTGCTCCCCTCTTTCTGCCCTCCTCCTCCTCCTCCTCCTCTTCCTTCCTCCTCCTGCTCGTCCACCTCTGGTCTGCCCTCCCGCTTCTTTCCCTCCTTCTTTACTCAGTTTACCCATGCCCCCCTAACCCTGACTTCGCTGACCCTGACCCTGTGCTTCTTTAACGTGCTGTGTTCCTTTTTCACCTTTGTTTATTCTTTGCTCTCTGATGCTATCCTTTCTCTTTTTGCAGATGTCTATTCTTCAGTGGAACATCCATGAATATTACGCCAATTTCCTTGACCTCCAACTTCTAATTTCACAGTTTTCGCCCCGTTGTGTCTGTCTCCAGGAGCCGATGCTTGGTGCTCGTCCTGGTTGCTTCCGTTGCTATTCTTTTTTCTCCCCCCCAACTGTTGCTGGGGCCAATAACTCTCTGCTCTCTTGATTTGCTCAGATGTTCCCTTCACCCCTTACTTTTTTCCTCGCCTCTACACTGTTCTGCTGCCCGTGTCTTTGTGCGTAAATGGTACACGGTTTGTTCCATTTATCTCTCCCCCCCCCCCCAACTGTCCCACTTTCTCTTAACGATCTTAAACACCTCCTAGACTCCTTGTCGGAGCCTGTGTTCCTGCTGGGTGATTTTAATTGTCGTTATGCCCTTTGGGATATGTGCTGACAAACACCCGGAGTCGCCTCCTTGAACCTTTCATCCTCTCTTCTTCCCTGTCCCTTCTTAATTCTGGTGAGCCCACTCATTTGGACTTTCGGACTCGCTCCCTTCCCTGTCTTGATCTTTCTCTGTGCTCGTCATCACTTTCCTTGGATTTCAGGTGTCGGATCCTTGATGACCTCCATGGCAGTGATCATTTTCCTATCGTTGTTCCTTTTTTTTCTTTTCACTCTCCTCTCTCCTTCCCTAGGTGGCGGTTTGCCAGGCTGACTGGTGCCTCTTTACTCTCAGTGCTACTATTTCCGACCTCTCCGTTCTGCCTCTCCCTCGCGCCCTCCTTCTTTTTCATGACACTGTCTTCGACGTTGCCCTCCTCTCTATTCTCGCTCTTCCTCTCGGGGAACGCGGAAGTACGTTTCCTGGTGGAATGTGGACTGTGCTCGGGCTGTCCGCTGTAAGCGTGCAGCCTGGAAGAGACATCGCCACCGGCAGACGGTTGGGTCTTTTCATTTGTTTCGGAAAGCAGTGCAGTGGCCCGTAGGACCTTCCGTGTGGCTAAACTTTCTTTCTGGATATCTTATGTCTCCACCGTTACGTCCGAGACTCTTCTACCACTGGTCTGGAAGCGTATTCGCAAGATTGCAGGTAAATTCGTTCCCGATGTGTCGCCGGTCCTTCGCCTCCATGGTGCTCTTGTGCCGGACCCGTTGCAGGTCGCGACTGAACTGGGTTTCCACTTTTCATCTGTTAGTTCTGGTTTTCATCTTCCCAATCCTTCCTTCTTCGTAAGCCTATTCTTGAATCTCGTCCTTTAAATTTCTGTACTCATCTTCACCTTCCCTATAATGATCCCTTCTCTCTCTCTGACCTTCAGTCTGCCCTAGCCCTCTGCGGTTCTCCGCGCGGGCTCTGATGGCATTCATTATGAAATACATTGCCATCTCCCTCTGTGCACGTCTCAGTATTTACTGAGTCTGTACAATCGGGTCTGAAAGTCGTCGTCAGTCCCTGAAGACTGGCTCGATGCTGTTGTCCTCCCTGTTCGGAAACCAGGGTCTCTCGGGTCATCCCCAAGGATTTCCGCCCTATTGCCCTCACGAGTTGTGTCTGCAAGCTCTTTGAACGTATGGTTAACGTTCGTTTGATGTGGTTCTTAGAACTATCACCACCTCTCCCCTTCTCAATTTGGTTTTTGCAAGTGCCGCAGCACAACGGATGTCCTGGTGAACTTGGAGGTCTATATTCGTACTGCTTTTGCTGCGAAGACCTCCGTTGTTGCCGTCCTTTTTGACCTGGAAAAGGCTTACGACACTATCTGGCGGATTCATATTTTGTATCAACTTCATTCTTTTGGCCTTCGTGGGAATCTCCCTCTCTTCCTCCAGAGTTTCCTCTCTCGTCGTTCCTTTCGTGTGCGGCTTGGTACCACTCTCTCTGCCCCTTTTTGGCAGTATGAATGTGTACCCCAGGGAAGTGTTCTGAGCACTACTCTTTTTCTAGTTGCCCTCAATGGTCTTCTTTCCTCTCTTCCTTCTGGTATCTTCTTCGCTCAATATCTTGACGATCTTACCCTTTGCTGTCAGGGTGATGATTTGCCTCTCCTTCAACGGCGGCTTCAACTTGCGATTGATGCCATGTCGTCTTGGGCCACCGATCATGGCTTCAAGTTCTCTGCGTCTAAGACTTGTGCCATGACTTTTCTCCGAAGCATGTCGTTCTTCGTCCCTCTTTGTCGCTTTATGGTCATCCCTTTGTGTACAGGGATTCCGCTAAGCTTTCGGGGTTAATCTTTGACACTCGTTTGTCTTGGTCAGCCCATATCTCTTACCTCCAAGTTGAATGCTCTAAGGCCCTTAACCTAATTAAGTTTGTCCCATACTTCTTGGGGAGCGGATAGGCGCACGCTCCTCTATTTGCACTCCTCGCTCCTCCTGTCTAAACTCGATTATGGTGGCCCTGCATACTCTTCTGCCTCTCCTTCTACTCTTCGCCGTCTTTATGCTTTGCACCATGCTGGGTTGCGTCTCAGCTCTGGTGCATTTCGTTCAACTTCCGCCCTCAGTTTGTATGTTGACACTGGCTTCCTCTCTCTCCAGGACTTCCGTGATCGCTACTGTCTTCGCTATCTTGCACGCGTCCTTACAACATCCTTCCTCTCGCCTCTGTCGTGCTTTAACTTTTACCCCTTCTGTGGTTCCTGTTCCTCTTCATCGCCTCCCTCATTCTGTCCCGTTATCTCGCTTACAGGATTCTCTTTCTGTTCATATTTCTAATGTTTCTCCTCGTATTGTTCCTTCCTTGCCTCCGTGGAGAGTTTCACTAAAGCTTTTACCCCTCCTACGGTTCTGAAACGCCTTTCCCTTGAGCACTTTTCTTCACACTCCCACTCTATTTCCGTCTTCACCGATGGGTCTAAGTCTGCAGACGGTGTGGGCTACTCTGTTGTTTTTCCTGACCACACTTATATGTGTCGCCTCCCTTCGGAGGCTAGCGTTTTCACAGCAGAACTTTATGCTATTCTCTATGCTCTCCGTCTCTTGCTTTCTCATTGTCGTTCCTCCTTTGTGGTTGTAGTTGACTCTCGTAGTGCCCTCATGGCTCTAGGTCCTTTAATCCTGTCCATCCGGTGGTCATCGTGATTCAACATTGGCTGTTTCTTATTTCTAATAAATTTAAATCAGTAGAGTCTTGCTGGGTTCCCAGCCATATTGGTGTTTCTTTAAATGAGCGTTCGGATGCTGCCGCTAGTGAAGCTATCCGTTCTTGTCCCATCTCCCGTAAAGGTATTCGTTATTCCGACTTTTATCCTGTTATTCATTCTTCCATCGTTGCCCGTTGGCAGGGTTGTTGGTCCTCTGTAGTTAGTAATGTCCTGACTTCCAGGACGAGCGTGTGTCTTGCTTTCTGACTGTCCCTCGCGGTCATTTGTCCCTTGATAGAATTCTTGGTGAATCGGATACTTTTGATATTGTTCAACTTATGCGTTTCTGTTCTCGTATTGGCATTCTTGGTGATATTTAGCGCCCTCTGATTATTTCGCACTTTGATGGTGCTATATAGCCTTCCTGGTTTGGTGCTTTCTTTTGATAATTACCTTACCTTAGGTGCATCTCTCACATCCTTTCCTCGTAACTCATGACTCTTTGTTCCGGGACAAGTTTAGTGGTATACCTCTGAAACTTTTCCAGCTTCGTCTTGTGCTTGACAAAGTACGGGCTCCATGCAGGTGCTGCATACTCCACGATTGGTCTTAATTTGTGGTATACAAGATTCTAAATGATTCCTTACACAGGTTCCTGATTACTGTCTGATGTTAGCCAGGCTCGCATATGCCGCAGACGTAATTCTTTTTATGTGAGCTTCAGGAGACAGGTTTGGTGTGATATCAACCCCCTAGATCTTTTTCTCTGTCCGTTTCATGGAGTACTTCCTCTCCTATTCTGTATCCTGTGTCTGCCTTCTGTTTCCGCCGCCTAGTTTCATTACTTTGTATTTACTCGGGTTGAACTTGAGCAGCCATTTGTTTGACCATTTATTCAATCTTTTCAGGTCATCTTGTAGCCTCCTACTATTCTCCTCTGTTTCAATCCTCCTTATAATTTTTGCATCATCAGCAAACATTGAGAAAAACGAGTCTATTCCCTCTGGGAGATCATTTACATATATCAGAAACAGTATAGGTCCAAGGACTGACCCCTGCGGGACTCCACTTGTGACGTCTCGCCAATCTGAGACCTCACCCCTCACAGTGACTCGTTGTCTTCTGTTGCTTAGGTACTCCCTTATCCAATGGAGTACCTTCCCTTTCACTCCAGCCTGCATCTCCTTTTTCACTAGCCTCTTGTGTGGTACTGTATCAAAGGCTTTCTGGCAATCCAAAAATATGCAGTCTGTCCTCTCTTTCTTGCCTTATTTTTGTTGCCTGGTCATAGAATTCAATTAACCCTGTGAGGCAGGACTTGGCATCCTTGAACCCATGTTGATGCTGTGTTACAAAGTCAACTTCGCTCCAGATGTTCCACTAGCTTCCTTCGCACAATCTTCTCCATCAGCTTGCATGGTATGCAGGTTAGGGACACTGGCCTGTAGTTCAGTGCCTCCTGTCTATCCCCCTTCTTGTATATCGGGACTACATTAGCTGTTTTCCAAATTTCTGGCAGTTCCCTGTTGCCAGTGATTTGTTATACACTATGGAGAGTAGCAGGCACAGTGCTTCTGCTCCCTTCCTTTAGTATCCAAGGGGAGATTCGATCTGGGCCTATAGCCTTTGTCACATCCAACTCTAGTAACAACTTCCTTACTTCCCCACTGGTAATCTCAAACTCTTCTAGTGGTTCCTGGTTAACTATTCCCTCTCTTATCTCTGGAATTTCTCCTTGCTCTGAGGTGAAGACCTCCTGGAATTTCATATTCAGTTCCTCACACACTTCCTTGTCGTTTGTAGTGAAACCTTCTGCCCCTATCCTTAATTTCATTACCACACAAAGGCAGTGGACTTATATACTGTGACTCGCAGAGTGCACTCATGGCATTGAGCGTACATAGTAGTGACACCCAGAAAATAGTCAGTGATATTCGAATGAATGTTTTAGCTGCTAAAGAAAACAGATTTGAAATTAAATTCCTATGGATACCATCACATGTTGGCATCTCAAGGCATGACACTGTTGATATGTTGCAAAGACAGCCTGTAGAAAACCAGTGTAGAAATTGATTTGGGTGTTTCATTAGCAGTGACAAAGAGAATGCTTAAACAAATATCTAATGAAGATCTCACCGACCTAACAAATTCACAAAGACCTGAAAGTTGTAGCATTAAATATTATGATAGATATCGTGAGGAGACATTCACATATGGGACTAATAGAACAAGAACACGGCAATGTGATGTTATAGTGGCCAGAATATGCCTGGGATATAGACGTATCTGGCAGCTTTCTCAAAACTCAAATGTCGAGTACACAATGTGTCAACTTTGTGAAAGCGAAAACATGCACTCTCTTTAACATTATATTGTAGAATGTCCCATATTGACTGACTTTCCACTCCTGGGCTAAGTATGCTGAAACTGTGTAATTACTATATGAGTACTGGAACATTTGATGATATACTGGACTTGTACCCAAGATTAACCATGTAATGTATCAATTATACAATGTATGTATGTGATGTAACTATATACCTGAGCTTTTAAAAGCCACCTTAATCACCTTCAGTAATTAAGTGCTTAATTGCACACTAGTTTCTCTATCAGCTATCTCACCCTGTCAGAGTAAAAGAGACAAATATATGTGAATGCATGTGTGTGTGTATGTATATGTATGTGTATAAAGTATATATAAAAGCTGATCAGAATTACATTTCACCTTTGTAAATTCACATTAATGCACTATGTAAAGGACACATCGAACGCTTTATGTAGGACATACGTAAATCTGTGTATCTATGTATTTACATATGTAGGTTAGCTTAGCATTTTAAAAGCACCGAATCACCTTCTCTGGTTGATTGTTCAATAAACCCTTGAACTATATGTTTAACACATCTCTAACCCTGTCCATGGAGGACAGAAGAAAATGTATATATGCTGGTTCAACCCGTCCTCTTAAAAATAACATCACTTTTGGCTCGTATGCGCGATATGGCTAAATTTGGGCGTAATTTGAAATGAAATCGCTCATAAAAGTGACGTTCTCTTCCGTTTTCTGTTTGAGTTGTCCGGCGTACGCGCAGAGGTTATGAGAGGGCACCTTAAATTAACGTTTTTCATAACGTTTTGAAACTTTATGATAATTTCCTGCCCACCTAACCTATCAGAGGACCCTTAACTTACTGTTGTTGAAAAAAAAAATCCAATTTTTTGTTTTTTCATTTTCAAATTACATCCAAATTCGGCCATACAGGCAAAAAGCCAAAACCGACGTTCTTTTTAAGAGGACAGGTTGGCTGGTTAGCATTGTAACTGTGTGGCCACGTCTGTGATAGAAAAAAAATAAAAAAACTGTTGTTTTTCTCCTTATATGGCTGTGTAGCAATTTAGTCCGAGTCTTTGCCTTGCTCATGATGTCATTTTCGTATTGTCTTTCTGCCTCTCTTCTCATCCTGACATATTCATTCCAGGCACTCTGGTATCTTTCTCTGCTCCCAAGTATCCTGTTATTCCTATAGTTTCTCCATGCCCTTTTACTTTGCTGCTTATCTAGTCTACATCTCTGATTAAACCATGGGTTTCTCATCTTCATGTCGTTGTCTTCCTTTTGGACTGGGACAAACTTGTTTGCTGCCTCCTTGTACTTCTGCGTGATGTGGTCCAGTCTGATATAATCTTGGGCCGTCTTACCCCTGAGCTCTGTTACCCATGTTATATCTGTTAGGAATCTTCTTATCTCCTCGTAGTTTCCCTAACGGAAAGCAGCCTTTGTTTTCAGTGCCGCTCCTCGAGTTCATTAACCCTTCCTCAACCAGATACTCAAACGCCAGTATGCTGTGGTCGCTTATTCCTACTGGGGCCTCAAACCCGATTTCCCTTATGTCGGAGTTGTTCAGAGTGAAGACTAGGTCGAATCTTGCTGGTTCATTATTACCTCTTATCCTGGTGGGTTCCTTGACATGTTGGCTTAGAATGTTTCTTGTCGCCACCTCCATTAGCTTGGTTCTCCATGTATCCTCTCCTCCATGCGGATCCTTGTTCTCCCAGTCTATCCTTCCATGATTGAATTCCCCCATGATGACCAGATGGGATCTATTTCTACAGGCAGCAGAGGCTGCCTTCTCAGTTATAGTGTTAACTGCCGTGTTGTTGTTGTCATACTCTTGCCTTGGTCTTATGTCATTTGGTGGAGGGTTATATATCACAGCTACTACTACTTTTGGTCCTTCCATTGTCATGATGCCTGTTATGTAGTCTCTGAAACCCTTGCAGCCCGGGATGGCTATCTCCTTGAAACTCCATTCTTTTCTCATTAGTAGGGCCACTCCACCTCCTCTCCGTCCCTCCCTCTCTTTCCTTATTACAGTGTAGTCCTGGGGAAACACTGCATTCGTTATGATTCCTGAGTGTTTTGTTTCAGTGAGTCCGATGACATCTGGGCTCACTTCCTGTGCTCCTTCCCATATTTCTCTTGCCTTGCTTGTGATCCCATCTATGTTCGAGTACATCACCCTGAAACTGACTCTCTTCTGTCCCTTCTCAAATCCTTTTGCTTCCCCTGAAGTAGTGAAACATGGAGGGACTGGGATGGGAGGACCTATGAAGGGGGACCTTGGGGATCTGGTTTGTGGGGGCTGGGAGAATCCGGTACGTGGAGGGTGGTGTAGGGGGTGGTGAGACGGGGGAGGCTTGGGGGTGGGGAGGCGGGAGAGGCTTGGGGGGGTGAGGCGGTGGAGGCATTAGGGGTGGGGAGGCTGGGGAGGCTTGGGGGAGGTGGGTGAGAGGGGAAGGCTTGGGGGAGTGGGTGAGAGGGGAAGGCTTTGGGGAGTGTGGGAGAAGGAGAGGCTTGGTGGGGTGTGTGAGGAGGGAGGGTTTGGAGGGATGGGAGGAATGGGGGGCTTGGGGGTGTATAACAGGGAGGAGGGCTTGGGGGGATGAGGATGGGGGGAAAGGGAGTGCTGAGGGGGTTGAAGAAGAAGGGAGGGCTTAGGAGAGTGGGGGAGTGGTTTCAAGTTGAACTTGAAACCGGCCATATACTGCAGGTATGTTGACGACATTTTTACACAGGTACCTGATGTCAGACATCTGCAGGAGCTGAAGGAGGCATTTCAGCAGAGTTCCGTGCTGCGTTTCACTTACGAGATGGAAAAGGATGGGAAGCTGCCCTTTCTAGATGTAACAGTCATGGAAAAGAGCGGAGGTTTCCACACTGCAGTCTACACTAAGGAAACGAACATAGGAATGTGCCTAAATGCCAACAGCGACTGCCCAGACAGGTACAAGAGGAGTGTTGTTAACGCATATGTCGACCGTGCTCTCAGCCACAGCTCAGAATGGAAGCAAGTCGACGAAGAACTCTGTAGGGTAAGGCAGGTCCTAGTCAACAACGGCTTCTCCAATGGTTTCGGCGAAGACATCATAAGAAGGAAAGTGAAACGCCATGCAACCTCTGAAGAGACAACTAACACAATACCTATACCCCCTATTAGACTATTTTACAGGAACTTCTTTTCCACAGCTCATAAAACAGAGGAAAGGGTCCTGAAATATATTGTTAATAGAAACGTTATCCCTACAGACAAAAATCAGAGGATACAACTGACGATTTACTATAAAACCAGAAAAACGGCCAGCCTACTCATGAGAAACTCTCCAGACACAAAGCAGAACGCTTTAAAAGAGACCAACGTCGTCTATGCCTTCAAATGCCCACTTGGGGACTGTAAGCTCCAAAAAACCCAGTATATAGGCAAGCCAACAACATCTCTTTCTAGGCGTTTAACGATGCATAAACAACAGGGCTCCATTAAGGAACATGTAATCTCTTCCCACAACCAAACCATCGCCAGAGAAATCCTAGTAAACAACACAGAAATCATCGATAGATACAGCGACAGCAGGCGGCTTGACGTTTGCGAGGCACTACACATTAAGAAGTCAACACCAGCAATCAACAGCCAATTAATGCACAACTATATTCTACCCACCTCAAGACTCCGCTCCAATATAGAAGCATCAAGAAATATGGACCAATAGGCTTTCTACAATCACTTCCATTTCAATACCCATTGTTTCGTGTTCTGTCTTGTGTTGATGAAATTAATACCCTATTAATGCCACCTCTTGTTCTGTCTTGTGTTGATGAAATTAATACCTTATTAATGCCACCTCACTCAAATGTAGATATAAACAAAAATCGAAGATGTGTAAGTTCTATTCAGTTGTGTATTTGTAAACTAAAGTCTTTGAAAATGTAATAAGTTTTACGAAACGCGCTCGTGTCGCGTCAGACTAGAAATAAAAATAAATTATGGAGAACTGATTTTTGAATTACCTCCAACAGTGAAAAGAAATGTACGAAAGATTGAGAAAATTCGTGTTAGAATTATTAATCTTACTTTTTCGGTCATATTTAATAATATATATATATATATATATATATATATATATATATATATATATATATATATATATATATATATATATATATATATATATTAAGGCACAAACTCTCCTAAACACGAGAGTTAAGTATACAACTTTAGAACACTTTCCCACCAGGAGACTCGAACCCTAGCCAGCACAGAAGCCTTCCAGCAACTGGTGCAGAGGGTTAAGGCGTACCTGTTATGCCAGTTGCTGGAAGGCTTCTGTGCTGGCTAGGGTTCGAGTCTCCTGGTGGGAAAGTGTTCTAAAGTTGTATATATATATATATATATATATATATATATATATATATATATATATATATATATATATATATATATATATATATATATATATTTATATATATATATATATATATATATATATATATATATGTATATATATATGTATATATATATATATATATATATATATATATATATATATATATATATATATATATATATATATATATATATATAATATATATATATTTCTTTTTAATTTAATGGAAGGGAGTACCACCTCTAGCTGGAAGAAGGGGGACCCATAGCCTCGGAGGAAACCACACATAACGCATTAGAGGGAATGTTTAGATCCCCTCCAATACAGTTTCTGTGTGCTTTTCTCCTACCACCCCCTTCTTTTTTTATTTTTTGTGCTTTTGTGATATATATATATATATATATATATATATATATATATATATATATATATATATATATATATATATATTCATATATATATATATATATATATATATATATATATATATATATATATATATATATATATATATATATATATATATAGATATATATGTATATACAGTGGTACCTCACATAACGAATTTAATCCGTTCCATGTTCGTCATGTGAAACGGACGTCATACAAAACGAGTGTTCCCCATGTAACCAGTGTGATGCACTGTGTTTATTGTGAAATTCCCCCAGTGTGCATGACATCAAATGTTCCCCAAAATATCATTTTTCTTTGCAAAATGATAAATTACCGACCCTGAACGTGTCTATGTAAAAATAATTACCAAATTCCACTTACTTTGGCTGTGAGGGCGTGGACAAGGTGCGCTGTGACGTCATCAGGGCCTGGTCGCCCGTGTGTGAAGGTCCCAGGCACAGGCCATTCAAGCACCGCGTGTTGCCACAAATATATTTTCAAATATTTTTTCTATGCATTTCCAATGCGGTTTTATTTGTTTCTTTTATCGTAAATGATGCATATTTGTGACCTTTACAATATGTATACAGTAGAATGTTCATAATTTTCCATGGAACTGTGATACATGTGTCAGTAATGTGTCCACAATAAATGTTTAGTCACAATATTACGTGGTAAATATTCACTAAAATTACAATATGTACAGTTTCACATACTATTTACACAGTAACACACTGTATTACACACTCAGTACTTTGGAGGTGCGTAATAGTCAATGAAGTAGTCCATGGTACACAGCTCGACTTTGCTCTCCTTGCACCAGCTACAGGTAGATTTTCGTTTCCTGTTTCATCGTTCTGAAAAGCGCAGTCTTTAAACACTGTGTGGGACAGGTGTTTGAGAGCCAGAGCCACGTGTGCTACAAATGGTTGCTCAGGCAGTACTAACCCAGCCAGCAGCCCTTGTCTTTCATATTCGTTATAGCAAAAGGTTCATTCAGTGTTTGTTGGGTAGGCTGCTCCATTATGACAATCTTTCTTTGTTTCAAATGTGTTCCATTTGTTTTGTATTTGTCACTTACGTCTCAATAATGGAGCAGCCTACCCGACAAACATTGAACGAACCTTTATGGCATTTGTCCATTTTTCAAATTGTTTCAACAGTTCTTTTATTTTTCGTTTTTAATTTTTTTATTTAAGAAACATGGAGCAGCCGACCTGTAGACCACCGAACGAATCTTTTTGACATTTGTACTGGTTTTCAAAATTCTTCATTTTTTTATTATTTACGTTTTTTGTATGTAAGAAACATGGAGCAGCCTACCTGCCGACCACCGAACGAACCTTTTGCTTAAGACAAATGAAAAATAAATATTGAAAACATTTGAAGAAAGGAAAATGTCATAATGGTTTATTCAGTGTATGTAAGGTAGGCTTCTCCATTATTGAGACGTAAATGACAAATACAAAACAAATGGAACACATTTGAAACAAAGAAAGATTGTTATAATGGAGCAGCCTACCTGCCGAACACCGAACGAACCTTTTTGACATTTGTTGTATATCAGACATTTCATTTCTTTTTTCCTACAAAAACGTCAATGCTTTGCAACATCTCAGCAGTCACCCTTTTATATCCCAGTATCATTAGCATCTTTAAACAAGAACAACATAATTTATGTGCATCTCGGAGGCGTCTATAAGAATGTGCAAAGCAGCGCGACCCCACCATATGGTGTTGACGTTACTCAAACCAGCGTTCGTCATACGGGACGATTTGATGCCGATCGGGCCGTTCGTTACCCAAAATGTTCGTCTTTTGGGGCGATCGCTATGCGAGGTACCACTGTATATATGTATTATATATATATATATATATATATATATATATATATATATATATATATATATATATATATATATATATATATATATATATATAGGGCATATGTTTTTGTATTTTTGCTGATTTGTTAGTAAATAATAAAAAAAATATAAATTATTTGATTTTTTTTACCCTTAAATTGGTTTTAATATTTAAATTGAAAATAATAATATAATATAAAATAAAATAAAAATAATAATATAATATAAAATAATATAATTTAATTTCAAGAAATATAACTTAAAAAGGTTTCAGTTTAGGCTCAAAGCTTTCATAAGAGATTCATATTGGTATATGAATGGATTATAAATGATTCATGTTAGGATTGTAAAGTTGCCACAACATCTCAAATTAGTGTTAGATACGTAGGTTTTGGTTATAAGTTTTGGAAACCTATTTAAGTCCACACAGAAAATTGTATCTGATACGATAAAACAAACGTTTCCAATCCTTTCAAATACTTTCCAGATATGTTGTGGCAATCTTAAATTGTTTGCTGGGTAGAGAGTCGCTTTCTAAAAGTTTTCACATATTGTCCCACATCCACTTTCTGCCTTTCCTCAGTGAGCTGTTCTTTCAACACGCTCACTGGGCTCCTCATTCAGTGACGTATACCAGCTGAAACGGAGTGAATCCGAGCAATTCCACCACCGCATCCCTGATGGCAAATAATATGGATGGCAACGACTCATCCCACCTACTCCCTTTCTCAGCACAGCATATCCGTAACAAACTCTTCAGGGTTCCATGGAAACGCTCCAACGTCCTCTGCGACTGAGGGTGATATAGTGACGAGCATATTTGTTCCACGTACCATCCTCTTAAAATTTTCCTGACCAGTTTTGATTGGAAGACGCTCCCGTGGTCCGTCTGGATAATCTTTGGCATGCCTACCTAGGCAACGTAGTTCTGCAATCTATCCATAACACCTCGTGACGCCACTTTTCTCAAGGGGATCGCTTCCGGGAAAAGGGTGGCCGTACTCATTATGGTCAACAAATATTCGTGGCCTTTCCTGGTCCTTGGCGACGGACCAACACAGTCTAGCAGGACTCTTTCGTAAGGCTCACGAAAAGCTGGGATGGGCCTCAAATGTGCCTTTGGTATAGCCGAGGCCGGCTTACCCGCACGCTGGCATGCCAAATATGTCCGACAATAACTTTTTCACGTCCTTCCATATGTTTGGCCAATAAAAATATTCCTACACCTTCTTCAAGATCTTTTTCACACTCAAATGCCCTGCCATGTCCACAGAGTGGGCTAATTTTGGCACCACTGTCTTAAATTCTTTCGGCACCAACACACTTGGCGTTTTTCCAACCACACTTTATCCGCACCGGCTCTATGCGGTCGCCACTTC
>NC_091231.1:23015514-23038014 GCF_040958095.1 Procambarus clarkii | reverse complement strand
CAAAGAGCCAGAGCTCAACCCCCGCAAGCACACCTAGATGAATACAACTAGGTGAGTACACACACACACACGTTCTCTCTGTTCCCTTTTTCTCTCTCTCTCTCTCTCTCTCTCTCTCTCTCTCTCTCTCTCTCTCTCTCTCTCTCTCTCTCTCTCTCTCTCTCTCTCTCCATCTCTTGCTCTCTCTCTCTCTCTCTCTCTCTCTCTCTCTCTCTCTCTCTCTCTCTCTCTCTCTCTCTCTCTCTCTCTCTCTCTCTCTCTCTCTCTCTCTCTCTCTCTCTCTTGCTCTCTCTCTCTTGCTCTCTCTCTCTTGCTCCCTCTCTCTCTTGCTCTCTTGCTCTCTGTCTCTCTTGCTCTCTCTCTTGACAAGGGACAAAATGGCAGGAGGACACAACAGGGAGACAGGGAACAGCCAGAGTGACCAAACGAAGGAAATGTTAACCCAAGTTCTAGAGGAATTCAGGAGGGAGATACATGAAATGAGGATTACAATTAACAACCTGCAAAGTGAGCTGACATCAGCAAGGGAGGAGATCAAATCCCTCACAGAGAAAAATAAAGAGACGAGCATCAGATTATCATCCAAAGGGAAGGTAGGAATGTTATATTGGAAGGAAATGCCTCTGTACCTGAAACATTTGCAGAAAGACTGAAAAAGAGCTCAGATTATTATTATTAACATCTTTATTGACAAAATTAATTACAATTTTGCCTATCTGAGGATTTCAATTAAGTCCTATTAAAGTGAGGATAATGCTGGTATTCACAGTCACGCAGGACAGAGGGTCATACACTTGACAATAGGTCTAAACTGGCACATATATATATCATGGTTGCAATCAATGTTTTAATGTATGAATATGTGAAAACAACTTCCTATTGTGCACTGCCACACAGGGCAGGGATGGGTTCATAAGTGATGCAGCTTGGAAGTAATTTAAATAAAATTGTTCCTCCTTCTTTAAAATGGACAAGCAAATTTTCGATAAATTGTTAGAATGTCGACCAGACCACCTGAGTCAATGAAATAGTTACACAGTTGGTGGCACAATAGGCCAGGAGGTCTAAAATCTTTTACGGTTTCACATTCAACAATATAGTATTCTATTGAATGCATTAGAGGTTTATCACAGAGTTTACAATCTGAATATTCTGGTAGTGGCTCAGCTTCACTAACCTGCCAGATGTGTCTATAGCCAAGGCAAATTCGCGCAATGACTACATCACATTGCCTGGTCCGGTTACTGTGCTAACCATACAAATACCTATTGTTACAAAACTTGTCATAGCTTTTAGTACTGCAGCGTTCAGATCTCTGGGCATTTCTTAGTTTTTCTAAATCTGAATTAATTTATTTAATTTGAATATTTCTAATAATTGCATTAGATAGTCCAAAGTCATAATCAGTGTTTTCTTTCCTGCAAGCCTCATTGGCCGATGGATCTACAAAGTCATGTTTTCCAACTCCAACATGGGATGGGATCCACACAAATTTTATACAATAGTTATTATCATTGGCAAAAATTACATTCCATTTAATATTACAAGCTACTTCCGACATACATTGTGATGGATTATTTAAGAACTGCAGAGCATTTTTAGTCACAGAATATTACTCCACCACCATTGAGCTTAAGGTATTCAGTGGCTAGATAAATACCCAATAGCTCAGTCTGTGTCGTGCTTGCCCAGTTGTTCAATCTCTGTGTACTAGACATGATCATTTCATTCCCTTTATACACTGCACAAGCACAACCTGTTCTACCAGTGCCTAACTGCACGGAGCCATCAGTAAAGGCGTAGGATTCAGTTGGTTTGAGATTTTGAAGACGATTGTCAATAGCTTCTAATGTTATACATCTCATAGTTTCAGTGTTATACATTTGTTTTACACTGATGGGGGTATAATGCAAGAGACCTGTACATCTTTCCAAGGGGAATATAGTGAACAGTTTTATCAATATTAAGAGATACATTCAAAGAGCTCAGAAGCAATGGACACAGTGAGGGAGGTAGCCATGCAAGCAGCTACGTCACAGGAAGCAGCAAGGTGCACCACTCAGCTGCTGGAGAGAAAAAGATCAGTGGTAGTTGTTGGCATCAAAGAACAGGAAGGATCCAACAGGCAAGAATGGAATGGCAAGGATAGAGAGGTAGTACATGGGCTACTGAAGGGGTTACAGATGGAAGGGGCTGAACAAAACATTGAGAAGGTTTTCAGGTTGGGCTGGTACAACAAGGACAGAAACCGACTTGTAAAGGTTGTGTTTTTGCAAACGAAACCACGAAGGAGGATATTCTCGAAAGGAAGAGTCGTCTTCAGTATGTGGAGGGATACAAAAAAGTATTCCTGCAGAGGGACAGGATGAAGGAGGAGAGAGCCAGGGCAGCAGAGGCAAGGAGGAAGCGCAGGGAGAGAGGAGCAAACCAGGAAATCACATCCCCTAACACAACAGTCCCTGAGACAAGAGGGGAACCCAAAACCACCATCCCAGCAACACAAGTGGGGAGGGCAACACCACCACCCCCCTCTGCATAGAAACCCTCCCTTCCCATCACCTTGCCTGCACCCACCCAACCCTCCCTCCCCCCCCACCCCAATCTGACCCTGTCACCCCTTCCCCATTCCCATCATGTCCCCCTCCTGCCTTTCCCACCCTGTCCCCCCTTCCCCTTCATCAAATTCCCTCCCTATCCCTCCTCCCCCCTCACCCCGTATCCTCCATATCCCCCCAATCTCCTTAACCCACACCCTACCTGTCTGTCCTTCCCATAAACCCCCACCCTACCTGTCCGCCCTTCCCTTAAACCCCCACCCCCCACCCCAAAATCCACTGAGACCCTGCAAACTACCTCACAGATCTTCTCACCCACGGAACAGCTTCCCACACCAGCAGAATGCTCGCCAAGAAAGGGACAAGAAAATGACAAGAAGAAAGTGAGCTTCAAAGCAATGTACACTAACATAGATGGGATTACAAATAAAACAAGTGAACTCGGGGAATGGGCACTAGAAGAAAACCCAGACATAATAGCACTCACAGAAACAAGCTAACGAAAACCATAACAAACGCAGTGTTTCCACAGGGCTACTATGTAGTGAGGAAAGAGAGAGAAGGGAGAGGAGGAGGTGGAGTAGCTTTGCTAATAAGAGAAGGTTGGAGTTTCGAAGAGATGGTAATTCAAAACTGTGAAGGTTTCAGTGACTATATGTCAGGCACCATAGCAACTGGAGGACAGAAAATTATAGTAGTAGTCATATATATCCCCCCACCGAATGACAGAAGACCCAGACAGGAATATGTTAGAAACAACTTGGCCACCATCAAAATAATAGAGAGAGCAGATTCTGTGGCTAGCAGGAATGGATCCAGACTACTAATCATGGGAGACTTCAACCATGGGAAGATAGATTGGGGAAACAGAGACCCACATGGAGGCCCAGACACATGGAGAGCTAAGCTGCTGGATGTGGCAACAAGAAACTTCCTAAGTCAACACGTCAAGGGACCGACAAGAATGAGAGGAGGGGATGAACCAGCCTTGCTTGATCTGATATTTACCCTAAATGAGTCGGATATAAGGGTAGTTAAGTTGGAAGCCCCCTTGGGAATGAGAGATCATAGTGTATTGAGCATTGAGAACCTGGTTGAGGTAGGAATTATCACCCCCAAAAAAGAACTGGGAAACAAAGGGCTGGCGTACCGAAAGGGAAACTATGAGGAGATGAATAAATTCTTATGGGATATACATTGGGACACAGAACTCAGAACCAAGTCCGTACAAGACATGATGGACTATGTCACCCAAAAATGTCAGGAGGCTGTAAGACGTTTGTCCCAGCCCGACAGGAAAAAACAGAGAAGCAAAGGAAGAATCTGTGGTTTAATAGGGAATGTATGAAAACAAAGGAGCTGAACAAAAGGGCATGGAGGAACTTCCGTAATTACAGAACACCAGAAAGTAGAGAGAGATACCAGAGAACTTGGAACGAGTATGTTAGTGTGAGAAGAGCAGCTGAGAAAAGGAATGAAAAAGATATAGCTAATAAAGCCAAGACCGAACCAAAGCTACTAAACAGTCACATCAGGAGGAAGACAAAAGTGAAGGAACAGGTGATAAAACCTAGGGTGGGCGAGGACAGGTACAAAAAGAATGACAAAGAGGTGTGTGAAGAACTCAACAAAAGGTTCCAGGAGGTTTTTACAATAGAACAGGGAGAAGTCACGGCGCTAGGAGAGGTGGCAGCAAACCGGGTGACCTTGAAAAGGTTTGAAATTACAAGAGATGAGGTCAAGTAGCACCTATTGGAGCTAGATGTGAGAAAAGCTGTTGGGCCGGACGGAATCTCACTATGGGTATTGAAAGAGTGTGCAGGACCACTTTGCTTGCCACTCTCCATAGTGTATATTAGGTCACTGGAAATGGGAGACCTACCAGAAATATGGAAGACTGCTAATGTAGTACCAATATACAAAAGGGTGACGGACAAGAGGCACTGAACTACAGGCCAGTGTCCTTAACTTGTATACCATGCAAGGTGATGGAGAAGATTGTGAGAAAAACCTAGTAACACATCTGGAGAGAAGAGACTTCGTGACAACCCATCAACATGGGTTCAGGGAGGGTAAATCTTGCCTTACAGGCTTGATAGAATTTTACGATCAGATGACAAAAATTAAGCAAGAAAGAGAAGGATGGGTGGATTGCATATTTTTGGACTGTCGGAAAACCTTTGACACAGTACCCCATAAAAGGTTAATGCATAAGCTGGAGAAACAGGCAGGAGTAACTGGTAGGGCGCTCCAGTGGATAAGGGAGTACCTAAGCAATAGGAAGCAGAGTTACAGTGAGGGGTGAGACCTCAGAATAGCATGAAGTCACCAGTGGAGTCCCACAGGGCTCTGTACTCGGACCTATCCTGTTTCTGATTTACATAAATGATCTCCCAGAGGGTATAGACTCATTCCTCTCAATGTTTGCTGACGACGCCAAAATTATGAGAAGGATTAAGACAGAGGAGGACAGCTTGAGGCTTCAAGAAGACTTGGACAAGCTGCAGGAATGGTCGAACAAATGGCTGTTAGAGTTTAACCCAAGCAAATGTAATGTAATGAAGATAGGGGTAGGAAGCAGGAGACTAGATACAAGGTATCATTTGGGAGATGAAATACTTCAAGAGTCAGAGAGAGAAAAAGACCTGGGGGTTGATATCACGCCAGACCTGTCCCCTGAAGCTCATATCAAGAGGATAACATCAGCAGCATATGCCAGGTTGGCTAACATCAGAACGGCCTTTAGAAACTTGTGTAAGGAATCTTTCAGAACATTATATACCACATATGTCAGACCAATCCTGGAGTATGCGGGTCCAGCATGGAATCCATATCTAGTCAAGCATAAGACTAAACTGGAAAAGGTTCAAAGGTTTGCCACCAGACTAGTACCCAAGCTGAGAGGTATGAGCTATGAGGAGAGACTACGGGAATTAAAACCTTACTTCGTTGGAAGACAGAAGAGTTAGGGGGGACATGATCACCACATTCCAGATTCTCAAGGGAATCGACAGGGTTGATAAAGACAGGCTATTTAACACAAGGGGCACACGCACTAGGGGACACAGGTTGAAACTGAGTGCCCAAATGAGCCACAGAGATATTAGAAACAACTTTTTTAGGGTCAGAGTTGTTGACAAATGGAATGCATTAGGAAGTAATGTGGTGGAGGCTGACTCCAAACACAGTTTCAAATGTAGATATGATAGAGCCCAATAGGCTCAGGAACCTGTACACCTGTTGATTGACGGTTGTGAGGCGGGACCAAAGAGCTAGAGCTCAATCCCCGCAAGCACAATTTGGTAAGTAGACACACACACACACACACACACACACACACACACACACACACACACACACACACACACACACACACACACACACACACACACACACACACACACACACACACACACACACACACACACACACACACAACCACACACACACACACACCACACACACACACACACACACACACACACACACACACACACACACACACACACACACACACACACACACACACACACACACACACAGTTGTGTGAGAAGAGTTGTGACAGACGAGGATTGTAGGATCCTCCAAGAGGACTTAAACAGGTTGCAGAGATGGTCAGGGAAATGGCTACTGGAGTATAACACCAGTAAATGTAAAGTTATGGAAATGGGATCAGGTGATAGGAGACCATAGGGACAGTACACAATGAAGGGGAACAGCCTACCTGTAACGATTCGAGAAAGAGACCTGGGAGTGGATGTGACACCTAATCTAACTCCTGAGGCACATATAAATAGGATAACGACAGCAGCGTACTCTACACTGGCGAAAATTAGAACTTCATTAAGAAACCTAAATGAGGAGGCTTTTAGGGCGCTTTACACTACCTACGTGAGACCCGTCTTAGAGTATGCCGCGCCATCATGGAGCCCCCACCTGAAGAAACACATAAAGAAACTGGAGAAGGTTCAGAGGTTTGCGACGAGGCTTGTCCCAGAGATACGAGGGATGGGATATGAAGAGCGTCTGAAGGAACTGAACCTTACGACACTAGAGAAAAGAAGGGAGAAAGGAGATATGATAGGGACAAATAAAATACTCAGGGGAATTGACAAAGTGGAAATAGATGAAATGTTCACACGTAATAATAACAGAACGAGGGGACATGGGTGGAAACTGGAAACTCAGATGAGTCACAGAGATGTTAGGAAGGTTTCTTTTAGCGTGAGAGTAGTGGAAAAATGGAATGCACTTGGGGAACAGGTTGTGGAAGCAAATACTATTCATACTTTTAAAACTCTGTATGATAGGGAAATGGGACAGGAGTCATTGCTGTAAGCAACCGATAGCTGGAAATGCGGGATCCAAGAGTCAATGCTCGATCCTGCAAGCACAAATAGGTGAGTACACACACACAGACATCCACGACTCACCTCGTCAAACTGGAGCGTAGCTACCCCACCCCATGCTAACGAGTCCTCACCTGCTTCCCAGGTCACACCCTCCCCAAATCAGCCATCCCTGCCCCTGCTAATCTCCCCAACACTTTCCCTGACCGCTCTGACCCCATTGCATTCGAATCCATCTGCTTCATCCCACATTCCAAGGACCCCTTCATCCCCTCAACCCCGAAAATCCGCCCAGCCCTTACAGCTCCTCATCCTCCTCTCCTTCCATGTGACCCCCTACCCTGGCACGGAGGGGGGGGGGGCACATGGATCCCCGTTGAGGACGGGGTGAACCCCCCCCCCCCTCACCTCTTCCTCCATTTCCCTCTTCCCCCCCTTCTGCCCCAATGCCCACACCTACCCCTGAGTTTCCCCTGACTAATACAACCTCCCTCCCACTATCACTATCCATGTTCCATCTGCCCCTCTTCCCCTCACCCCCTCTATCCTTCTACCCCCCAACCTCTCAACCTCTATCTGACTCTCAACCTTACACTACCTCTCAATCCCTCTATGCCTCTCAATCCCTCTATGCCTCTCAGACCCTCCCTAATCTTCAAACCCAGTATGCCCTTACTACTCTAGACCTTCCTACCCAGGACCTACCCCAGACCTTCCTATCTACCATTCTAGATGCCCAGCCACCCATTCGCTCCCCAAGCACCCCTCCAGATCCCTTTCACCTCTCAGACACCCCCCAGATCCCCAGAGAAAGGGCGAGCTCTGGTACCAGAGTTTTCACGAAGAATCTCAAGGTTTGGTACACCAATGCTGATGGGGTATCTAATAAAGCAGAAGAGATAAAAGAAGGAGTGAGGCAGATCCTGATATAGTTGCAATAGTGGAAACTAAAATAAATGACATGATCTCGGATGCAATCTTTCCAGAGGGCTACCAGGTGATAAGAAAAGAAAGGGCACAGAGACAGAGAGGAGGAGTGGCACTCTTAATAAAGCAGGAATGGGATCTTCATCACCATTACCATGTACACTACATACTGTATTCACTGTAAGCATCTACACTACACACTGTCTTTATCACTGTAACCATCTACACAACACACTGTCTTCATCACTATAACCAGCTACACTACACACTGTCTTCATCACTATAACAATGTACACTACACTGTCTTCATCATTGTAACCATCTACACAACACACAATCTTCATCACTATAACAATGTACACTACACACTATCTTCATCACTGTAACCATCTACACTACACGCAGTCTTCATCACTATAACCATCTACACTACACATACTCGCTGCCGGTGCCATAGCTAGCAGGCCGCACACGGATTTATTCTCTGGAAATCTTTAAATTCTGATCACCCATCAGCTTAAATCAACGCTGTTTTGTGAGGAAGAGCACCAGTACCCATGATCAGAGAATATCTTGTTTGAAAGGAAAACAATACCCATTTCGTCTGTAATTAGTGGATAAACAACGTAGCTGATTAGTTATTGACTTGCTGGAAGGTAATCCGCACACCCAGTACGCAGGCGACCCTAACACAACTTCAAAATAACAACACTATTGCCACCAACTCAACTCAAACACAACCAAACTTCATAACGCAAACACCAACTACACTACACAACACAAACACCAAATACACAACATCCATACAAACACCACCTACACTACACAACACTATCGCCTCTTACACAACACTAACACTAAAAACACAACATAACTCAAAGACCAACCACACAAGGTCAAGTTCAAGTATGTTTATTGAGACAAGAAAAAATTTCTCTCAAAGGGATAGAGTAGCTTAGGCTATTTCTATCCCTCAACCAACCACCCTACGCAAGACAAACACCAATACACTACACAACTCAAACACCCTCCACACTACATAACACAACTCAACGGCACTGCATAACACAAATACCAACCACACAACACAACTCAAACACCAATCACACTTCACAACATAAACATCAACCACATCACGAAAAAACAACAACCACACTAAGCAACACAAATATTAACCACACTATTCAACACAAACACGAACGACACTACACAACTTAATCACTAACTTCACTACAAAACACAAATATCAACATCACTACATAACACAAACACCAACCACACTACACAAAACAAAGACTACTTACACTACACAACACAAACACGAATACACTACACAAAACATACAGGTTGAACAAGACAGCACACACCACACACACACACACACACACACACACACACACACACACACACACACACACACACACACACCACACACACACACACACACACACACACACACACACACACACACACACACACACCACACACACACACACACACACACACACACACACACACACACACACACACACACACACACACACACACACACACCACACACACACACACACACACACACACATGCACACACACACACACATACACACACAAATACACACACACACACACACAGGAGGAATCTGTACACCTGTTGATTGACGGTTGAGAGGCGGGACCAAAGAGCCAGAGCTCAACCCCCGCAAGCACAACTAGGTGAGTACACACACACACAGAACAAGAACCATAACAAGACAGGCTGACTCCAAACACCATCCACACTACACAACACAAACACCAACTACATTACACAACACAAACACCATCACCACAACACAACACAAACACCAACTACATTACACTACACAAACACCATCACCACAACACAACACAAACATCAACTACATTACACAACACAAACACCATCACCACAACACAACACAAACACCAGCCACACTACTCAACACAAACACCAACTACACTACACAACACAAAACACCAACCACAATATACAACGCCAACACCAACCACAACACAAAACACCAACACCAACCATACAGCACAAGACAAACAGCAAAACCCACTGCACAACACAAACAACAGTACACAACGCAAACACAAGCCGCCCTTCACTTCACAAAAACAAAGCACACTACTCAACACAAACCCAAACTAAACTACATCACACAAACAAAAACCAAACCAACACAGCTCAGACACCAACCACACGACACAACACAAACACCAACGAAACTACACAACACAAACACCAACTAAACTACACAACACAAACACCAACGAAACTACACAACACAAACACCAACTAAACTACACAACACAAACACCAACTAAACTACACAACACAAACACCAACTAACAATCTAACGGGTGAGACTAGCTTGAGCTACCTCATCCCTTTGTGTGTATTTTACCTCAATAATCTTATTTCAATTTCAATTTCAATTCAATACACAACACGAACACCATCCACACTTCACAATTCAAACACCAACCACACTACACAACACAAACACCAACTACACTCCACAACACAAACATCAATTACACTACACAACACATATACCAACCACAATACACAACACAAATACCAACCACACCTCACAACACAAACACCAACTAGACTATGTAACACAAACACCAACTACACTACACACACACACCAACTACACTACATAACACTATTAACAATGAACTAAACACTATCATCACCAATACTACACAAAATATCACCTGCACTGTAGAACACTGCAACTAACTTCACAACACTATCAATAACTACTCAAGTAACTATAAAAAGAAGGCTCCAAACCGGGAAGACTATATAGCATAACTACACTGTAACTATAATGCAAAACACTATTAACAACTACACTATTAAACACTGTTACAAACTACACTGTATAACACTACTAAATCGTCGCAACGCAAACACGATCACAAACTAAAGTTCACCACACAGTCACTAATAAGACTGTACCGTAGTAGGCATCCATCACTAAAAACACAGTACAACACTATCACTAATTTCACTATCTCTAGCTGCGCTATCACTGACCACAGCACATTATAAAACAAATGCACTAAAAAATCTCCCCATGGAAATACTACACAACCCACCACCAACTACACTGTAGAACACTGTAACTATCTGAGTGTATGGGTCTCCCAACTGTCTGATATATGGTTTGGTCCTCATATCTTCATCCACGTTATTGTGACTCATCGTCTGCACTGAAACTAACCAAACAAGACAGCACTAACACCTACACTGTAGAACATTAATTAACTACCCTACAAAACAATATCACCAACTACACTCCAGAACAATAATACAAACTACACTGTTTAACACTATAATTATCCTCACAACACAATCACTAACTACACTTCAAAACACTTTCACCATCTAAACTATACAATACTCTCACTAAAGACAATATAGAACATTACGATCAACAAACAACAAAGTTGCTAACTACACTTACAACACTATCAGCATCTACACTACACAACCATATAATTAACCATACCACACACAACTGTTACCATCTACACTACATACTAATATCAATAACGTCACTACACAACACTATCACCAATTTCACTATTCGACACTGTAACCAACTTAAAGTCACAATACTATCATCAACAACACTAATAATATCAACACCATACAACACTATCGCGAACTATAATATGCACACTATATAATATATGCGCATTATATAATAATACTCACCATAGCCCGTGCTGCTTGGGACTTTTTGTTCCAGGTAGCGAATCTTTAACAACAACAACAACATGCAACATATTTGTCTGCTACACTACACAACACTATCACCAACTGCAATGAACAACTCACTATGTACACAGCGCAGCACAATCATCAACTGCACTTCATATCGTTATCATAAACTACAATACACAACACAATCAACACCTACACTGTCCCTATACTATCAACACCTACACTGCCCAACACTATCAACCACCTACACTGTCCAACACTATCAACATCTACACTGTCCAACACTATCAACACCTACACTGTCCTATACTATCAACACCTACACTGTCCAACACTATCAACACCTACACTGTCCAACACTATCAACATCTACACTGTCCAACACTATCAACACCTACACTGTCCTACACTATCAACACCTACACTGTCCAACACTATCAACACCTACACTGTCCAACACTATCACATCTACACTGTCCAACACTATCAACACCTACACTGTCCTATACAATCAACACCTACACTGTCCAACACTATCAACACCTACACTGTCCAACACTATCTGCCAACACTGTCCACCACTATCAACACCTACACTGCCAACACTATCATAAGCTTATATTAACTACACAACACAAAACCACCAACAACTACACTGTAACACTATCATAAACTACTCTGCACAACATTACCTCCCTAGCTACACTACACAACAAACTTAACTGTATACAACACTCACGCTCTTCACTGAACAACAATGATAATTTATGAATAAAATATAGAATTTCAGAATATCAACTAATATAATAATACTCCCTAACTATATTAATCCCTATCTGTGATATAAATTGTACTCCAATTGTCACTGAGTAGACTATATAGTAACATTCAAGATGGAAGTCCTATACATCGGGACGTACCATCCCTTCCTGAAGACTATCAGAATCTTGTATGAACAAGACGTCCGCGAGGTTCTTCAAAAAACCCACCGACCATTAGGACAATGTCGATTAGTAATAGACAAGGAGCTGAGGCGGGAGAGTGCCCTTGCCTGCGGAGAGGGAATGTTTTCTGGCAATATACCTTGCCAACGGCGATTCATACCGTGGCCGTATTCCGGTGTGGAGACGGCCGCTACCTCTACTATGACTCTACTCCCCGTGGTGTCCATTACCTGTTTAGGGACTATGCCAAGAGACACGGAATTACAGAGACCAATGACGGTGAAGGCCGTATTCCAGCGTCCACTCTACAATACCTGCGCCTACCACGTCCTCTCCTTCCTGGACCATGTTACCCGTTCTTCAATCAATGACTCTTGGCTCCTCGCTAAGGAATATAAGGATAACATGGGGTCTTTTAGTGACTGGATAGTTGTGAGGGGTTTGATGGATATTATACAAGAGGCAAAGATTCAGATTGATCTCCGCATGGATCGCTACGGCAATGATAATATTGTGCCTGAGTACATCCCAGTTCGAACCCCACCACCCCCTCTTCCCCCTTGCTATCGTGTCTACCCCACACACCTCCGTCCGTGCCCATACCTCCCTCCTACCCTTCAAACACCTCCCCCTTTCTTCCCCACACCTCCCCCAAACTTCCACACACCTCCCCCAAACTTTCCACACACCTCCCACAGCCTATTACACACCTCCCCCAACCTTCTACACACTACCCTCCCTCCCTTCCCCACAAATCAGTCAGTGAGGAGCAGCAGCAGTTACGCTACAGTCCGCCCCTCTCACATAACTTATTCTACATTTCCTATGTCTAAAATAAATAAAATTATTGTCAAAATGATTGTGTAATGTGATGTTAAAAAAATAAATAAATGATGTGTGTGTGTGTGTGTACTCACCTAATTGTGCTTGCGGGGTTGAGCTTTGGCTCTTTGGTCCCGCCTCTGTGTGTGTGTGTGTGTGAATGTGTGTGTGTGTGTGTGTGTGTGTGTGTGTGTGTGTGTGTGTGTGTGTGTGTGTGTGTGTGTGTGTGTGTGTGGTGTGTGTGTGTGTGTTGTGTGTGTGTGTGTGTGTGTGTATGTGTGTGTGTGTGTTTGTACTCACCTAATTGCACTCACCTAATTGTGCTTGCGGGGGTTGAGCTTTGGCTCTTTGGTCCCGCCTCTCCACCGTCAATCAACTGGTGTACAGATTCCTGAGTCTACGGGGCTCTATCATATCTACATTTGAAACTGTGTATGGAGTCAGCCTCCACCACATCACTTCCTAGTGCATTCCATTTAATAACTACTCTGACACTGAAAAAGTTAATTCTAATGTCTCTGTGGCTCATTTGGGTACTCAGTTTCCATCTGTGTCCATTGTTCGCATTCCTCCAGTGTTGAATAGTTCATCCTTGTTTACCCAGGTCGATTCCCCTGAGGATTTTGTAGGTTGTGATCATGTCCCCCCTTACTCTTCTGTCTTCCAGTGTCGTAAGGTGCATTTCCCGCAGCCTTTACTCATAACTCATGCCTCTTAGTTCTGGGACTAGTCTAGTAGCATACCTTTGGACTTTTTCCAGCTTCGTCTTGTGTTTGACAAGGTCCGGGCTCCATGCCTGGGGCCGCATACTCCAGGATTGGTCTTACATATGTGGTGTACAAGATTCTGAATATTCCTTACACAGGTTCCTGAACGCCGTTCTGATGTTAGCCAGCCTCGCTTATGCCGCAGACGTTATTCTCTTTATGTGGGCTTCAGGAGACAGGTTTTGGTGTGATATCAACTCCTAGATCTTTCTCTCTGTCTGTTTCATTAAGTACTTCATCTCATATTCTGTATCCTGTGTCTGCCTCCTGTTTCCACTGCCTAGTTTTCATTAATTTGCATTTACTCGGGTTGAACTTCAACAGCCATTTGTTGGAAATTAGATGAGTACACACGTGTGTGTGTGTACTCACTTAGTTGTGTCTGCAGGATCGAGCATTGACTCTTGGATCCCGCCTTTCGAGCATCGGTTGTTTACAGCAATGACTCCTGTCCCATTTCCCTATCATACCTGGTTTAAAATTATGAATAGTATTTGCTTCCACAACCTGTTCCGGAAGTGCATTCCATTTTCTAACTACTCTCACGCTAAAGAAAACTTCCTAACATCTGTGTGGTGTGTGTGTGTGTGTGTGTGTGTGTGTTGTGTGTTGTGTGTGTGTAGTCACCTAGTGTACTCACCTAGTTGTGCTTGCGGGGGTGAGCTGTGCTCTTTGGTCCCGCCTCTCAACCGTCAATCAACGGTGTACAAGGTTCCTGAGCCTAATGGGCTCTATCATATCTACACTTGAAACTGTGTATGGAGTCAGCCTCCACCACATTACTTCCTAATGCATTCCATTTGTCAACCACTCTGACACTAAAAAAGTTCTTTCTAATATCTATGTGGCTTATTTGGGCACTCAGTTTCTACCTGTGTCCCATAGTTCCGTGTGCCCCTTGTGTTAAATAGCCTGTCTTTATCAACCCTGTCGATTCCCTTGAGAATCTTGAATGTGGTGATCAGTCCCCCTAACTCTTCTGTCTTCCACGAAGTGAGGTTTTAATTCCGTAGTCTTTCCTCATAGCTCATACCTCTCAGCTCGGGTACTAGTCTGGTGGCAAACCTTGAACCTTTTCCAGTTTAGTCTTATGCTTGACTAGATATGGACTCCATGCTGGAGCCGCATACTCCAGGATTGGTCTGACATATGTGGTATATAATGTTCTGAAAGATTCCTTACACAAGTTTCTAAAGGGGCGTTCTTATGTTAGTCCAACCTGGCATATGCTGCTGATGTTATACTCTTGATATGAGCTTCAGGGGACAGGTCTGGCTTGTATCAATCCCCCGGGTCTTTCTCTCTCTCTGACCTCCTTAAGTATCTCATCTCCCAAATGATACCTTGTATGCTGGTCTCCTGCTTCCTACCCCTATCTTCATTACATTTACATTTGCTTGTGGTTAAACTCTAACAGCCATTTGTTCGACCATTTCTGCAGCTTCTCCAGGTCTTCTTGAAGCCTCAAGCTGTCCTCCTCTGTCTTAATCCTTCTCATAATTTTGGCGTCGTCAGCAAACATTGAGAGGAACTGAGTCTATACCCTCTGGGAGATCATTTACGTATATCAGAAACAGGATAGGTCCAAGCACAGAGACTTGTGGGACTCCACTGGTGACTTCACGCCATTCTGAGGTCTCACCCCTCACTGTAACCTCTCTGCTTCCTATTGCTTAGGTACTCCCTTATCCACTGGAGCGCCCTACCAGTTACTCCTGCCTGTTTCTCCAGCTTATGCATCAACCTTTTATGGGGTACTGTGTCGAAAAGCTTTCCGACAGTCCAAAAAATGCAAGTCCGCACATCCTTCTCTTTCTTGCTTAATCTTTGCCACCTTGATCATAGAATTCTATCAAGCCTGTAAGGCAAGATTTACCCTCCCTGAACCCCTGTTGATGGGTTGTCACGAAGTCTCTTCTCTCCAGATGTGTTACTAGGTTTTTTCTCACAATCTTCTCCATCACCTTGCATGGTATACAAGTTAAGGACACTGGCCTGTAGTTCAGTGCCTCTTGTCTGTCACCCTTTTTGTATATTGGTACTACATTAGCAGTCTTCCATATTTCTGGTAGGTCTCCCGTTTCCAGTGACCTACTATACACTATGGAGACTGGCAAGCAAAGTGCTCCTGCACACTCTTTCAATACCCATGGTGAGATTCCGTCCGGCCCAACAGGTTTTCTCACATCCAGCTCCAATAGGTGCTTCTTGACCTCATCTCTTGTAATTTCAAACCTTTCCAAGGTCACCTGGTTTGCTGCCACCTCTTCTAGCGCCGTGACTTCTCCCTGTTCTATTGTAAGGACCTCCTGGAACCTTTTGTTGAGTTCTTCACAAACCTCTTTGTCATTCTCTGTGTACCTGTCCTCGCCCACCCTAAGTTTCATCACCTGTTCCTTCACTGTTGTCTTCCTCCTGATGTGACTGTGTAGTAGCATTGGTTCGGTCTTGGCTTTATTAGCTAAATCATTTTCATTACTTTTCTCAGCTGCTCTTCTCACACTAACATACTCGTTCCTGGTTCTCTGGTACCTCTCTCTACTTTCTGGTGTTCTGTTATTACGGAGGTTCCTCCATGCCCTTTTGTTCAGCTCCTTTGCTTTCATACATTCCCTATTAAACCACGGATTCTTCTTTGCTTCTCTGTGTTTTCCTGTTGGGCTGGGACAAACCTGCTTACAGCCTCCTGATATTTTGGGTGACATAGTCCATCATGTCTTGTACGGACTTGGTTCTGAGTTCTGTGTCCCAATGTATATCCCATAGGAATTTATTCATCTCCTCATAGTTTCCCTTTCGGTACGCCAGCCCTTTGTTTCCCAGTTCTTTTTTGGGGGTGATAATTCCTAGCTCAACCAGGTACTCAAAGCTCAATACACTATGATCACTCATTCCCAAGGGGGCTTCCAACTTAACTTCCCTTATATCGACTCAGGGTAAATATCAGATCAAGCAAGGCTGGTTCATCCCCTCTTCTCGTTCTTGTCGGTCCCTTGGCGTGTTGACTTAGAAAGTTTCTTGTTGCCACATCCAGCAGCTTAGCTCTCCATGTGTCTGGGCCTCCATGTGGGTCTCTGTTCCCCCAATCTATCTTTCCATGGTTGAAGTCTCCCATGATTAGAAGTCTGGATCCGTTCCTGCTAGCCACAGAAGCTGCTCTCTCTATTATATTGATGGTTGCCAAGTTGTTTCTATCATATTCCTGTCTGGGTCTTCTGACATTCGGTGGGGGGTTATGTATGACTACTACTATAATTTTCTGTCCTCCAGTTGCTATGGTGCCGGATATGTAATCACTGAAACCTTCACAGGTCTGATTTACCATCCCTTCGAAACTCCAACCTTCTCTTAGTAGCAAAGCTACACCACCTCCTCCTCTCCCTTCTCTCTCTTTCCTCACTACATAGTAGCCCTGTGGAAACACTGCGTTTGTTATGGTGTTTGTTAGCTTTGTTTCTGTGAGTGCTATTATGTCTGTTTTTTTTTCTAGTGCCCATTCTCCGAGTTCACTTGTTTTATTAGTAATTCCATCTATGTTAGTGTACATTGCCTTGAAGCTCACTTTCTTCAGTTCATTTTCTTGTCCCTTTCTTGGCGAGCATTCTGCTGGTGTGGGAAGCTTTTCAGTGGGTGAGATGATCTGTGAGGTGGTTTGCAGGGTTTCAGGGAGTTTGGGGTGAGGGGTGGGGGTTTCATGGAAGGGGGGACAGGTAGGGTGTGGGTTAAGGAGATAGGGGGGACATGGAGGATACAGGGTGAGGGGAGAGGAGGGATAGGGAGGGTATGGGATGAAGGGGGAGGGGACAGGGGGAAAAAGGTGGGAGGGGGGACAAGATGGGAATGGGGAAGGGATGACAGGGTAAGAATGGGGTGGGGGGGGGAGTGAGGGTTGGGTGGGGGCAGATAGGGTGAGGGGAAGGGAGGGTTTCTATGCAGAGGGGGGTGGGGTTGCCCTCCCCTCTGGTGTTGCTGGGATGCTGGTTTTGGGTTCCCCTCTTGTCTCTAGGACTGTTGTGTTGGGGGCTGTGATTTCCTGGTTTGCTTCTCCCTCCCTGCGCTTCCTCCTTGCCTCTGCTGCCCTGGCTCTCTCCTCCTTCGTCCTGTCCCTCTGCAGGAATACTTTCTTGTATCCCTCCACATGCTGCAGTCGACTCTTCCTTTCGAGAATATCCTCCTTCGTGGTTTCGTTTGTAAACACCACCTTTACAAGTCGGTTTCTGTCCTTGTTGTACCAGCCCAACCTGAAAACCTTCTCAATGTTTCGTTTAGCCCCTTCCATCTGTAACCCCTTCAGTAGCCCCTGTACTGCCTCTCTATCCTTGCTATTCCATTCTTGCCTGTTGGATCCCTCCTGTTCTTTTATGCCTACAACTACCACTGATCTTTTTCTCTCCAGCAGCTGAGTGGTGCATCTTGCTGCTTCCTGTGAGGTGGCTGCTTGCATCGCTACCTCCCTCACTGTGTCCATTGCTTCTGGGCTCTTTTTCAGTATGTCTGCAAATGTTTCAGGTACAGAGGCATTTCCTTCCAATGTAACATTCCCACCTTCCCTTTGGATGATAATCTGATGCTCGGTCTTTTATTTTTTTCTGTGAGGGATTTGATCTCCTCCCTTGCTGATGTCAGCTCACTTTGCAGGTTGTTAATTGTAATCCTCATTTCCTGCATCTCCTTCCTGAATCCCTCCAGAACTTGGGTTAACATGTCCCTCGTTTGATCAATTTGACTGTTCCCTGTGTCCCTGTTGCGTCCACCTGCCATGTTGCCCTTGTCAAGAGAAAGAGAGCAAGAAAGAGAGCAAGAATAGTCCTAGTGTGAGTGGGTGTGGTGGGGGGGGGGGGGAGTGTTTTGGGAGAGTGGGAGTGGTGGTGGGGGGGGGGGAGTGTGTTGGGAGAGTGAGATGGGGGGTTAAGAGATGGGTTAGGTGTAGTCTTCAGATTACGGCGGGTGGGGGAGGATTAGCGGCTTATCTGGGTTCCCAGTGAGCTCACAGTTGCTGTCCCTGTTACCTGTCTATCACGATTGTATTATTACGATTGTATTATTGAATGGAATGCAATAGTGTCTATGATATGATATTAGGGGGCATATTCATTTAAATTCATGTAAATTAAAAGTGGTTCAATCTGCTTATAAATTTATGTATGAAATGGTTATAGAAAGGGCTGCAACTGGTCCAAGTTTCACCATCACACCCTAAACAGAAAAGGAAAAAAAATACACAACGTATTATGCAACGAATGTTCAACATTCTCAAATAATCTCAGGGAACACATGTGTCAACTAAAATGTCTACTATGTGCTGTAGAAGCACAAACTCTTGTAATAATTGTAATATGTATGTGCAATATATATATATGTGTAATTTTTTTTTTTTTTTTTCTTTTTTTTGACAATTTTTTTTTCTGTTTGTTATCAAGGGATTTGCATGAAACTTGCACACCTTGCTCAATGGATGCCTATCTGCAAGGGTGCCAATTATGAACGAAATCTGTCGAAGTCAAGCTCAGCTACAGGTGGCCGAACTTGGATCTTTATTTTACTCTGGAAAGTAATTTACAACTTCAAAGTACTTCAGAGCTTTCATTTATTAATCAATTTACATGCAAATTACACCTTATATGTAGTGTTTGTGCTTCTACAGCATTTAGTAGACACTTTAGTCCAAAATCCATTTGTTGATTTTATAAAAATTTATAAACATCATATATTGCATATTTTTGGAAGGGTAACATTGAATAATTATATTATTGCACTAAACACTTTTTTGATAAAACTGATCACTACAATCCTTTATTATGTGCTAAATTTAATATCTGAGTGTTATAGAAATGATTTTAGTTGACACATGTGTTCCCTGAAACTATTTGAAAATGTTGAAAATTCGTTGCATAATACGTTGTGTATTTTTTTTCTCTTTTTCTGTTTAGGGTGTGATGGTGAAACTTGGACCAGTTGCAGCCCTTTCTATAACCATTTCATACTAAATTTATAAGCAAATTGAACCACTTTTAATTTACATGAATTTTAATGAATATGCCCCCTTATATAAACCTTGTACACTGCTGGAGACTTATGAGAGACACTTACCAGTCAGCCCCCCACAAGCACTCTAGGTGAATACACGGCGTGTCGTCGGTAATCCTGTGAGGTCTTCAGGTCTCCACTTGGGTCCCGGCTGATGTGACTGATGCTGCCTCAAGAAGTCGATCTTCACTAGCTATCTTCTCTAAATTCACTAAGATAATTCACCACGAGATGTGATCAATGTGTTGCATTACAATGCCACTGTTCAATTTACACTGTCTCGATTCTCACTGCACAGTACACCCGCTCCCTTGACCCCTATTGTTCCCTCGGTTAACGCGGACCGCTGACTCTACACGTCTGCTCACGATCAAAGCAGACCCAAGACGTGTGTGTGTGTGTGTGTACTCACCTATTTGTGCTTGCGGGTGTTGAGCTCTGGCTCTTTGGTCCAGCCTCTCAACTGTCAATCAACTGGTGTACAGGTTCCTGAGCCTATATGGCTCTATCATATCAACAATTGAAACTGTGTATGGAGTCAGCCTCCACCACATCACTGACTAAAGTATTCCATTTGTCAATCACTCTGACACTAAAAAAATTCTTTCTAACTGTGGAAAAGTATCTGAAAGTATCTCTGTGGCTCATTTGGGCACTCAGTTTCCACCTGTGTCCCCTAGTGCGTGTGCCCTCTTGTGTTAAATAGCCCGTCTTTATTTACCCTGTCAATTCCTCTGAGAATCTTGTATGTGATGATCATATCCCCCCTAACTCTTCTGTCTTCTAGCGACGTGAGGTTTAATTCCCGTAGTATCTCCTCGTAGCTCATATCTCTCAGCCCGGGTACTAGTCTGGTGGAAAACCTTTGAACTTTTTCCAGTTTGGTCTTCTGCTTAACTAGATATGGACTCCATGCTGGGGCTGCATACTCCCAGATTGGTCTGACATAGGTGGTATACAAAGTTCTGAATGATTCCTTGCACAAGTGTCTAAATGCCGTTCTTATGTTAGCCAACCTGGCATATGCTGCTAATGTTATCCTCTTGATATGGGCTTCAGGGACAGGTCTGGAGTGACATACACCCCCAGGTCTTTCTCTCTCTCTGACTCGTGTAGAATTTCATCGCCCAAATGATACCTTGTAACTGGCCTCCTGCTCCCTACACCTATCTTCATTACATTACATTTGCTTGGGTTAAACTCTAACAACCATTTGTTCGACCATTCCTTTAGTTTGTCTAGGTCTTCTTGAAGCCTCAAGCACTCCTCTTACTTAATCCTTCTCATAATTTTTGCATCGCTAGCAAACATTGAGAGGAATGAGTCTATACCCTCCGGGAGATCGTTCACGTATATTAGAAACAGGATAGGCCCGAGTACAGAGCCCTGTGGGACTCCACTGGTAACTTGACGCCAATTTGAGGTCTCACCTCTCACTGTAACTCTCTGCTTCCTATTGCTTAGGTATTCCCTTATCCACTGGAGCACTTTACCAGTTACTTTTTCCTGACTCTCCAGCTTATGTACCAGCCTCTTATGGGGGACTGTATCAAAGGCTTTCCTACAGTCCAAAAAAATGCAGTGTGCCCACCCTTCTCTTTCTTGCTTAATCTTTGGCACCTGATCGTAGAATTCTATTAAGTCTGTAAAGCAAGATTTACCCTCCCTGAACCCATGTTGGCGATTTGTCACGAAGTCCCTTCTCTCCAGATGTGTTACTAGATTTTTTCTCACGATCTTCTCCATCACTTTGCATAGTATACAAGTTAAGAACACTGTGCCTTTGCACACTCTTTTAATACCCATGGTGATATCCCATCTGGACCAAGAGCCTTGCTCACATCCTGATCCATCAGGTGTCTCTTGACCTCACATCTCGTAATTTCGAACCCTTCCAAGGCCACCTGGTTTACTGGCCCCTCTCCTAGCACAGTGATCTCACCATGTTCTATTGTGAAGGCCTCCTGGAACCTATTGTTGAGTTCCTCACACTGTGTGTGTGTGTGTGTGTGTGTGTGTGTGTATTCACCTAGTTGTGTTTTGCAGGGTTTGAGCTTTGCTCTTTCGGCCTGCCTCTCAACTGTTAATCAACTGTTTACTAACTACTTTTTTTTCCACACCACACACACACACACACACACCAGGAAGCAGCCCGTGACCGCTGACTAACTCCCAGCTACCTATTTACTGCTAGGTAACAGGGTCATTCAGGGTGATTGAAACTTTGCCCATTTGTTTCTGCCTCGTGCGGGAATCGAACCCGCGCCACAGAATTAAGAGTCCTGCGCACTATCCACCAGGCTACGAGGCCCCTGTGTGTGTGTGTGTGTGTGGTGTTGTGT
>NC_091231.1:22993334-23015014 GCF_040958095.1 Procambarus clarkii | reverse complement strand
TCCCTGTCACCCTTCCCCATTCCCATCATGTCCCCCTCCTGCCTTTCCCACCCTGTCCCCCCTTCCCCTTCATCAAATTCCCTCCCTATCCCTCCTCCCCCCTCACCCCGTATCCTCCATATCCCCCCAATCTCCTTAACCCACACCCTACCTGTCTGTCCTTCCCATAAACCCCCACCCTACCTGTCCGCCCTTCCCTTAAACCCCCACCCCCCACCCCAAAATCCACTGAGACCCTGCAAACTACCTCACAGATCTTCTCACCCACGGAACAGCTTCCCACACCAGCAGAATGCTCGCCAAGAAAGGGACAAGAAAATGACAAGAAGAAAGTGAGCTTCAAAGCAATGTACACTAACATAGATGGGATTACAAATAAAACAAGTGAACTCGGGGAATGGGCACTAGAAGAAAACCCAGACATAATAGCACTCACAGAAACAAAGCTAACGAAAACCATAACAAACGCAGTGTTTCCACAGGGCTACTATGTAGTGAGGAAAGAGAGAGAAGGGAGAGGAGGAGGTGGAGTAGCTTTGCTAATAAGAGAAGGTTGGAGTTTCGAAGAGATGGTAATTCAAAACTGTGAAGGTTTCAGTGACTATATGTCAGGCACCATAGCAACTGGAGGACAGAAAATTATAGTAGTAGTCATATATATCCCCCCACCGAATGACAGAAGACCCAGACAGGAATATGTTAGAAACAACTTGGCCACCATCAAAATAATAGAGAGAGCAGATTCTGTGGCTAGCAGGAATGGATCCAGACTACTAATCATGGGAGACTTCAACCATGGGAAGATAGATTGGGGAAACAGAGACCCACATGGAGGCCCAGACACATGGAGAGCTAAGCTGCTGGATGTGGCAACAAGAAACTTCCTAAGTCAACACGTCAAGGGACCGACAAGAATGAGAGGAGGGGATGAACCAGCCTTGCTTGATCTGATATTTACCCTAAATGAGTCGGATATAAGGGTAGTTAAGTTGGAAGCCCCCTTGGGAATGAGAGATCATAGTGTATTGAGCATTGAGAACCTGGTTGAGGTAGGAATTATCACCCCCAAAAAAGAACTGGGAAACAAAGGGCTGGCGTACCGAAAGGGAAACTATGAGGAGATGAATAAATTCTTATGGGATATACATTGGGACACAGAACTCAGAACCAAGTCCGTACAAGACATGATGGACTATGTCACCCAAAAATGTCAGGAGGCTGTAAGACGTTTGTCCCAGCCCGACAGGAAAAAACAGAGAAGCAAAGGAAGAATCTGTGGTTTAATAGGGAATGTATGAAAACAAAGGAGCTGAACAAAAGGGCATGGAGGAACTTCCGTAATTACAGAACACCAGAAAGTAGAGAGAGATACCAGAGAACTTGGAACGAGTATGTTAGTGTGAGAAGAGCAGCTGAGAAAAGGAATGAAAAAGATATAGCTAATAAAGCCAAGACCGAACCAAAGCTACTAAACAGTCACATCAGGAGGAAGACAAAAGTGAAGGAACAGGTGATAAAACCTAGGGTGGGCGAGGACAGGTACAAAAAGAATGACAAAGAGGTGTGTGAAGAACTCAACAAAAGGTTCCAGGAGGTTTTTACAATAGAACAGGGAGAAGTCACGGCGCTAGGAGAGGTGGCAGCAAACCGGGTGACCTTGAAAAGGTTTGAAATTACAAGAGATGAGGTCAAGTAGCACCTATTGGAGCTAGATGTGAGAAAAGCTGTTGGGCCGGACGGAATCTCACTATGGGTATTGAAAGAGTGTGCAGGACCACTTTGCTTGCCACTCTCCATAGTGTATATTAGGTCACTGGAAATGGGAGACCTACCAGAAATATGGAAGACTGCTAATGTAGTACCAATATACAAAAAGGGTGACGGACAAGAGGCACTGAACTACAGGCCAGTGTCCTTAACTTGTATACCATGCAAGGTGATGGAGAAGATTGTGAGAAAAACCTAGTAACACATCTGGAGAGAAGAGACTTCGTGACAACCCATCAACATGGGTTCAGGGAGGGTAAATCTTGCCTTACAGGCTTGATAGAATTTTACGATCAGATGACAAAAATTAAGCAAGAAAGAGAAGGATGGGTGGATTGCATATTTTTGGACTGTCGGAAAACCTTTGACACAGTACCCCATAAAAGGTTAATGCATAAGCTGGAGAAACAGGCAGGAGTAACTGGTAGGGCGCTCCAGTGGATAAGGGAGTACCTAAGCAATAGGAAGCAGAGTTACAGTGAGGGGTGAGACCTCAGAATAGCATGAAGTCACCAGTGGAGTCCCACAGGGCTCTGTACTCGGACCTATCCTGTTTCTGATTTACATAAATGATCTCCCAGAGGGTATAGACTCATTCCTCTCAATGTTTGCTGACGACGCCAAAATTATGAGAAGGATTAAGACAGAGGAGGACAGCTTGAGGCTTCAAGAAGACTTGGACAAGCTGCAGGAATGGTCGAACAAATGGCTGTTAGAGTTTAACCCAAGCAAATGTAATGTAATGAAGATAGGGGTAGGAAGCAGGAGACTAGATACAAGGTATCATTTGGGAGATGAAATACTTCAAGAGTCAGAGAGAGAAAAAGACCTGGGGGTTGATATCACGCCAGACCTGTCCCCTGAAGCTCATATCAAGAGGATAACATCAGCAGCATATGCCAGGTTGGCTAACATCAGAACGGCCTTTAGAAACTTGTGTAAGGAATCTTTCAGAACATTATATACCACATATGTCAGACCAATCCTGGAGTATGCGGGTCCAGCATGGAATCCATATCTAGTCAAGCATAAGACTAAACTGGAAAAGGTTCAAAGGTTTGCCACCAGACTAGTACCCAAGCTGAGAGGTATGAGCTATGAGGAGAGACTACGGGAATTAAACCTTACTTCGTTGGAAGACAGAAGAGTTAGGGGGGACATGATCACCACATTCCAGATTCTCAAGGGAATCGACAGGGTTGATAAAGACAGGCTATTTAACACAAGGGGCACACGCACTAGGGGACACAGGTTGAAACTGAGTGCCCAAATGAGCCACAGAGATATTAGAAACAACTTTTTTAGGGTCAGAGTTGTTGACAAATGGAATGCATTAGGAAGTAATGTGGTGGAGGCTGACTCCAAACACAGTTTCAAATGTAGATATGATAGAGCCCAATAGGCTCAGGAACCTGTACACCTGTTGATTGACGGTTGTGAGGCGGGACCAAAGAGCTAGAGCTCAATCCCCGCAAGCACAATTTGGTAAGTAGACACACACACACACACACACACACACACACACACACACACACACACACACACACACACACACACACACACACACACACACACACACACACACACACACACACACACACACACACACACAAACACACACACACACACACACACACACACACACACACACACACACACCACACACACACACACACACACACACACACACACACACACACACACACACAGTTGTGTGAGAAGAGTTGTGACAGACGAGGATTGTAGGATCCTCCAAGAGGACTTAAACAGGTTGCAGAGATGGTCAGGGAAATGGCTACTGGAGTATAACACCAGTAAATGTAAAGTTATGGAAATGGGATCAGGTGATAGGAGACCATAGGGACAGTACACAATGAAGGGGAACAGCCTACCTGTAACGATTCGAGAAAGAGACCTGGGAGTGGATGTGACACCTAATCTAACTCCTGAGGCACATATAAATAGGATAACGACAGCAGCGTACTCTACACTGGCGAAAATTAGAACTTCATTAAGAAACCTAAATGAGGAGGCTTTTAGGGCGCTTTACACTACCTACGTGAGACCCGTCTTAGAGTATGCCGCGCCATCATGGAGCCCCCACCTGAAGAAACACATAAAGAAACTGGAGAAGGTTCAGAGGTTTGCGACGAGGCTTGTCCCAGAGATACGAGGGATGGGATATGAAGAGCGTCTGAAGGAACTGAACCTTACGACACTAGAGAAAAGAAGGGAGAAAGGAGATATGATAGGGACAAATAAAATACTCAGGGGAATTGACAAAGTGGAAATAGATGAAATGTTCACACGTAATAATAACAGAACGAGGGGACATGGGTGGAAACTGGAAACTCAGATGAGTCACAGAGATGTTAGGAAGGTTTCTTTTAGCGTGAGAGTAGTGGAAAAATGGAATGCACTTGGGGAACAGGTTGTGGAAGCAAATACTATTCATACTTTTAAAACTCTGTATGATAGGGAAATGGGACAGGAGTCATTGCTGTAAGCAACCGATAGCTGGAAATGCGGGATCCAAGAGTCAATGCTCGATCCTGCAAGCACAAATAGGTGAGTACACACACACAGACATCCACGACTCACCTCGTCAAACTGGAGCGTAGCTACCCCACCCCATGCTAACGAGTCCTCACCTGCTTCCCAGGTCACACCCTCCCCAAATCAGCCATCCCTGCCCCTGCTAATCTCCCCAACACTTTCCCTGACCGCTCTGACCCCATTGCATTCGAATCCATCTGCTTCATCCCACATTCCAAGGACCCCTTCATCCCCTCAACCCCGAAAATCCGCCCAGCCCTTACAGCTCCTCATCCTCCTCTCCTTCCATGTGACCCCCTACCCTGGCACGGAGGGGGGGGGGCACATGGATCCCCGTTGAGGACGGGGTGAACCCCCCCCCCCCTCACCTCTTCCTCCATTTCCCTCTTCCCCCCCTTCTGCCCCAATGCCCACACCTACCCCTGAGTTTCCCCTGACTAATACAACCTCCCTCCCACTATCACTATCCATGTTCCATCTGCCCCTCTTCCCCTCACCCCCTCTATCCTTCTACCCCCCAACCTCTCAACCTCTATCTGACTCTCAACCTTACACTACCTCTCAATCCCTCTATGCCTCTCAATCCCTCTATGCCTCTCAGACCCTCCCTAATCTTCAAACCCAGTATGCCCTTACTACTCTAGACCTTCCTACCCAGGACCTACCCCAGACCTTCCTATCTACCATTCTAGATGCCCAGCCACCCATTCGCTCCCCAAGCACCCCTCCAGATCCCTTTCACCTCTCAGACACCCCCCAGATCCCCAGAGAAAGGGCGAGCTCTGGTACCAGAGTTTTCACGAAGAATCTCAAGGTTTGGTACACCAATGCTGATGGGGTATCTAATAAAGCAGAAGAGATAAAAGAAGGAGTGAGGCAGATCCTGATATAGTTGCAATAGTGGAAACTAAAATAAATGACATGATCTCGGATGCAATCTTTCCAGAGGGCTACCAGGTGATAAGAAAAGAAAGGGCACAGAGACAGAGAGGAGGAGTGGCACTCTTAATAAAGCAGGAATGGGATCTTCATCACCATTACCATGTACACTACATACTGTATTCACTGTAAGCATCTACACTACACACTGTCTTTATCACTGTAACCATCTACACAACACACTGTCTTCATCACTATAACCAGCTACACTACACACTGTCTTCATCACTATAACAATGTACACTACACTGTCTTCATCATTGTAACCATCTACACAACACACAATCTTCATCACTATAACAATGTACACTACACACTATCTTCATCACTGTAACCATCTACACTACACGCAGTCTTCATCACTATAACCATCTACACTACACATACTCGCTGCCGGTGCCATAGCTAGCAGGCCGCACACGGATTTATTCTCTGGAAATCTTTAAATTCTGATCACCCATCAGCTTAAATCAACGCTGTTTTGTGAGGAAGAGCACCAGTACCCAATGATCAGAGAATATCTTGTTTGAAAGGAAACAATACCCATTTCGTCTGTAATTAGTGGATAAACAACGTAGCTGATTAGTTATTGACTTGCTGGAAGGTAATCCGCACACCCCAGTACGCAGGCGACCCTAACACAACTTCAAAATAACAACACTATTGCCACCAACTCAACTCAAACACCAACCAAACTTCATAACGCAAACACCAACTACACTACACAACACAAACACCAAATACACAACATCCATACAAACACCACCTACACTACACAACACTATCGCCTCTTACACAACACTAACACTAAAAACACAACATAACTCAAAGACCAACCACACAAGGTCAAGTTCAAGTATGTTTATTGAGACAAGAAAAAAATTTCTCTCAAAGGGATAGAGTAGCTTAGGCTATTTCTATCCCTCAACCAACCACCCTACGCAAGACAAACACCAATACACTACACAACTCAAACACCCTCCACACTACATAACACAAACTCCAACGGCACTGCATAACACAAATACCAACCACACAACACAACTCAAACACCAATCACACTTCACAACATAAACATCAACCACATCACGAAAAACAACAACCACACTAAGCAACACAAATATTAACCACACTATTCAACACAAACACGAACGACACTACACAACTTAATCACTAACTTCACTACAAAACACAAATATCAACATCACTACATAACACAAACACCAACCACACTACACAAAACAAAGACTACTTACACTACACAACACAAACACGAATACACTACACAAAACATACAGGTTGAACAAGACAGCACACACCACACACACACACACACACACACACACACACACACACACACACACACACACACACACACACCACACACACACACACACACACACACACACACACACACACACACACACACACACACACACACACACACACACACACACACACACACACACACACACACACACACACACACACACACACACACACACACACACACACACACACACATGCACACACACACACACATACACACACAAATACACACACACACACACACAGGAGGAATCTGTACACCTGTTGATTGACGGTTGAGAGGCGGGACCAAAGAGCCAGAGCTCAACCCCCGCAAGCACAACTAGGTGAGTACACACACACACAGAACAAGAACCATAACAAGACAGGCTGACTCCAAACACCATCCACACTACACAACACAAACACCAACTACATTACACAACACAAACACCATCACCACAACACAACACAAACACCAACTACATTACACTACACAAACACCATCACCACAACACAACACAAACATCAACTACATTACACAACACAAACACCATCACCACAACACAACACAAACACCAGCCACACTACTCAACACAAACACCAACTACACTACACAACACAAAACACCAACCACAATATACAACGCCAACACCAACCACAACACAAAACACCAACACCAACCATACAGCACAAGACAAACAGCAAAACCCACTGCACAACACAAACAACAGTACACAACGCAAACACAAGCCGCCCTTCACTTCACAAAAACAAAGCACACTACTCAACACAAACCCAAACTAAACTACATCACACAAACAAAAACCAACCAACACAGCTCAGACACCAACCACACGACACAACACAAACACCAACGAAACTACACAACACAAACACCAACTAAACTACACAACACAAACACCAACGAAACTACACAACACAAACACCAACTAAACTACACAACACAAACACCAACTAAACTACACAACACAAACACCAACTAACAATCTAACGGGGTGAGACTAGCTTGAGCTACCTCATCCCTTTGTGTGTATTTTACCTCAATAATCTTATTTCAATTTCAATTTCAATTTCAATACACAACACGAACACCATCCACACTTCACAATTCAAACACCAACCACACTACACAACACAAACACCAACTACACTCCACAACACAAACATCAATTACACTACACAACACATATACCAACCACAATACACAACACAAATACCAACCACACCTCACAACACAAACACCAACTAGACTATGTAACACAAACACCAACTACACTACACACACACACCAACTACACTACATAACACTATTAACAAATGAACTAAACACTATCATCACCAATACTACACAAAATATCACCTGCACTGTAGAACACTGCAACTAACTTCACAACACTATCAATAACTACTCAAGTAACTATAAAAAGAAGGCTCCAAACCGGGAAGACTATATAGCATAACTACACTGTAACTATAATGCAAAACACTATTAACAACTACACTATTAAACACTGTTACAAACTACACTGTATAACACTACTAAATCGTCGCAACGCAAACACGATCACAAACTAAAGTTCACCACACAGTCACTAATAAGACTGTACCGTAGTAGGCATCCATCACTAAAAACACAGTACAACACTATCACTAATTTCACTATCTCTAGCTGCGCTATCACTGACCACAGCACATTATAAAACAAATGCACTAAAAAATCTCCCCATGAAATACTACACAACCCACCACCAACTACACTGTAGAACACTGTAACTATCTGAGTGGTATGGGTCTCCCAACTGTCTGATATATGGTTTGGTCATCATATCTTCATCCACGTTATTGTGACTCATCGTCTGCACTGAAACTAACCAAACAAGACAGCACTAACACCTACACTGTAGAACATTAATTAACTACCCTACAAAACAATATCACCAACTACACTCCAGAACAATAATACAAACTACACTGTTTAACACTATAATTATCCTCACAACACAATCACTAACTACACTTCAAAACACTTTCACCATCTAAACTATACAATACTCTCACTAAAGACAATATAGAACATTACGATCAACAAACAACAAAGTTGCTAACTACACTTTACAACACTATCAGCATCTACACTACACAACCATATAATTAACCATACCACACACAACTGTTACCATCTACACTACATACTAATATCAATAACGTCACTACACAACACTATCACCAATTTCACTATTCGACACTGTAACCAACTTAAAGTCACAATACTATCATCAACAACACTAATAATATCAACACCATACAACACTATCGCGAACTATAATATGCACACTATATAATATATGCGCATTATATAATAATACTCACCATAGCCCGTGCTGCTTGGGACTTTTTGTTCCAGGTAGCGAATCTTTAACAACAACAACAACATGCAACATATTTGTCTGCTACACTACACAACACTATCACCAACCTGCAATGAACAACTCACTATGTACACAGCGCAGCACAATCATCAACTGCACTTCATATCGTTATCATAAACTACAATACACAACACAATCAACACCTACACTGTCCTATACTATCAACACCTACACTGCCCAACACTATCAACACCTACACTGTCCAACACTATCAACATCTACACTGTCCAACACTATCAACACCTACACTGTCCTATACTATCAACACCTACACTGTCCAACACTATCAACACCTACACTGTCCGACACTATCAACATCTACACTGTCCAACACTATCAACACCTACACTGTCCTATACTATCAACACCTACACTGTCCAACACTATCAACACCTACACTGTCCAACACTATCAACATCTACACTGTCCAACACTATCAACACCTACACTGTCCTATACAATCAACACCTACACTGTCCAACACTATCAACACCTACACTGTCCAACACTATCTGCCAACACTGTCCAACACTATCAACACCTACACTGCCCAACACTATCATAAGCTTATATTAACTACACAACACAAAACCACCAACAACTACACTGTAACACTATCATAAACTACTCTGCACAACATTACCTCCCTAGCTACACTACACAACAAACTTAACTGTATACAACACTCACGCTCTTCACTGAACAACAATGATAATTTATGAATAAAATATAGAATTTCAGAATATCAACTTAATATAATAATACTCCCTAACTATATTAATCCCTATCTGTGATATAAATTGTACTCCAATTGTCACTGAGTAGACTATATAGTAACATTCAAGATGGAAGTCCTATACATCGGGACGTACCATCCCTTCCTGAAGACTATCAGAATCTTGTATGAACAAGACGTCCGCGAGGTTCTTCAAAAAAACCCACCGACCATTAGGACAATGTCGATTAGTAATAGACAAGGAGCTGAGGCGGGAGAGTGCCCTTGCCTGCGGAGAGGGAATGTTTCTGGCAATATACCTGCCAACGGCGATTCATACCGTGGCCGTATTCCGGTGTGGAGACGGCCGCTACCTCTACTATGACTCTACTCCCCGTGGTGTCCATTACCTGTTTAGGGACTATGCCAAGAGACACGGAATTACCAGAGACCAATTGACGGTGAAGGCCGTATTCCAGCGTCCACTCTACAATACCTGCGCCTACCACGTCCTCTCCTTCCTGGACCATGTTACCCGTTCTTCAATCAATGACTCTTGGCTCCTCGCTAAGGAATATAAGGATAACATGGGGTCTTTTAGTGACTGGATAGTTTGTGAGGGGTTTGATGGATATTATACAAGAGGCAAAGATTCAGATTGATCTCCGCATGGATCGCTACGGCAATGATAATATTGTGCCTGAGTACATCCCAGTTCGAACCCCACCACCCCCTCTTCCCCCTTGCTATCGTGTCTACCCCACACACCTCCGTCCGTGCCCATACCTCCCTCCTACCCTTCAAACACCTCCCCCTTTCTTCCCCACACCTCCCCCAAACTTCCACACACCTCCCCCAAACTTCCACACACCTCCCACAGCCTATTACACACCTCCCCCAACCTTCTACACACTACCCTCCCTCCCTTCCCCACAAATCAGTCAGTGAGGAGCAGCAGCAGTTACGCTACAGTCCGCCCCTCTCACATAACTTATTCTACATTTCCTATGTCTAAAATAAAATAAAATTATTGTCAAAATGATTGTGTAATGTGATGTTAAAAAAATAAATAAATGATGTGTGTGTGTGTGTGTACTCACCTAATTGTGCTTGCGGGGGTTGAGCTTTGGCTCTTTGGTCCCGCCTCTGTGTGTGTGTGTGTGTGAATGTGTGTGTGTGTGTGTGTGTGTGTGTGTGTGTGTGTGTGTGTGTGTGTGTGTGTGTGTGTGTGTGTGTGTGTGTGTGTGTGTGTGTGTGTGTGTGTGTGTGTGTGTGTGTATGTGTGTGTGTGTGTTTGTACTCACCTAATTGCACTCACCTAATTGTGCTTGCGGGGGTTGAGCTTTGGCTCTTTGGTCCCGCCTCTCCACCGTCAATCAACTGGTGTACAGATTCCTGAGTCTACGGGGCTCTATCATATCTACATTTGAAACTGTGTATGGAGTCAGCCTCCACCACATCACTTCCTAGTGCATTCCATTTAATAACTACTCTGACACTGAAAAAGTTAATTCTAATGTCTCTGTGGCTCATTTGGGTACTCAGTTTCCATCTGTGTCCCATTGTTCGCATTCCTCCAGTGTTGAATAGTTCATCCTTGTTTACCAGGTCGATTCCCCTGAGGATTTTGTAGGTTGTGATCATGTCCCCCCTTACTCTTCTGTCTTCCAGTGTCGTAAGGTGCATTTCCCGCAGCCTTTACTCATAACTCATGCCTCTTAGTTCTGGGACTAGTCTAGTAGCATACCTTTGGACTTTTTCCAGCTTCGTCTTGTGTTTGACAAGGTCCGGGCTCCATGCCTGGGGCCGCATACTCCAGGATTGGTCTTACATATGTGGTGTACAAGATTCTGAATCATTCCTTACACAGGTTCCTGAACGCCGTTCTGATGTTAGCCAGCCTCGCTTATGCCGCAGACGTTATTCTCTTTATGTGGGCTTCAGGAGACAGGTTTGGTGTGATATCAACTCCTAGATCTTTCTCTCTGTCTGTTTCATTAAGTACTTCATCTCATATTCTGTATCCTGTGTCTGGCCTCCTGTTTCCACTGCCTAGTTTCATTAATTTGCATTTACTCGGGTTGAACTTCAACAGCCATTTGTTGGACAATTAGATGAGTACACACGTGTGTGTGTGTACTCACTTAGTTGTGTCTGCAGGATCGAGCATTGACTCTTGGATCCCGCCTTTCGAGCATCGGTTGTTTACAGCAATGACTCCTGTCCCATTTCCCTATCATACCTGGTTTTAAAATTATGAATAGTATTTGCTTCCACAACCTGTTCCTGAAGTGCATTCCATTTTCTAACTACTCTCACGCTAAAAGAAAACTTCCTAACATCTGTGTGTGTGTGTGTGTGTGTGTGTGTGTGTGTGTGTGTGTGTTTGTGTGTGTAGTCACCTAGTTGTACTCACCTAGTTGTGCTTGCGGGGGTTGAGCTGTGGCTCTTTGGTCCCGCCTCTCAACCGTCAATCAACAGGTGTACAGGTTCCTGAGCCTAATGGGCTCTATCATATCTACACTTGAAACTGTGTATGGAGTCAGCCTCCACCACATTACTTCCTAATGCATTCCATTTGTCAACCACTCTGACACTAAAAAAGTTCTTTCTAATATCTATGTGGCTTATTTGGGCACTCAGTTTCTACCTGTGTCCCATAGTTCGTGTGCCCCTTGTGTTAAATAGCCTGTCTTTATCAACCCTGTCGATTCCCTTGAGAATCTTGAATGTGGTGATCATGTCCCCCTAACTCTTCTGTCTTCCAACGAAGTGAGGTTTAATTCCCGTAGTCTTTCCTCATAGCTCATACCTCTCAGCTCGGGTACTAGTCTGGTGGCAAACCTTTGAACCTTTTCCAGTTTAGTCTTATGCTTGACTAGATATGGATTCCATGCTGGACCCGCATACTCCAGGATTGGTCTGACATATGTGGTATATAATGTTCTGAAAGATTCCTTACACAAGTTTCTAAAGGGCGTTCTTATGTTAGTCAACCTGGCATATGCTGCTGATGTTATACTCTTGATATGAGCTTCAGGGGACAGGTCTGGCTTGTTATCATCCCCCGGGTCTTTCTCTCTCTCTGACTCCTTAAGTATCTCATCTCCCAAATGATACCTTGTATGTGGTCTCCTGCTTCCTACCCCTATCTTCATTACATTACATTTGCTTGTGTTAAACTCTAACAGCCATTTGTTCGACCATTTCTGCAGCTTCTCCAGGTCTTCTTGAAGCCTCAAGCTGTCCTCCTCTGTCTTAATCCTTCTCATAATTTTGGCGTCGTCAGCAAACATTGAGAGGAACGAGTCTATACCCTCTGGGAGATCATTTACGTATATCAGAAACAGGATAGGTCCAAGCACAGAGACTTGTGGGACTCCACTGGTGACTTCACGCCATTCTGAGGTCTCACCCCTCACTGTAACTCTCTGCTTCCTATTGCTTAGGTACTCCCTTATCCACTGGAGCGCCCTACCAGTTACTCCTGCCTGTTTCTCCAGCTTATGCATCAACCTTTTATGGGGTACTGTGTCGAAAGCTTTCCGACAGTCCAAAAAATGCAGTCCGCCCATCCTTCTCTTTCTTGCTTAATCTTTGCCACCTGATCATAGAATTCTATCAAGCCTGTAAGGCAAGATTTACCCTCCCTGAACCCCTGTTGATGGGTTGTCACGAAGTCTCTTCTCTCCAGATGTGTTACTAGGTTTTTTCTCACAATCTTCTCCATCACCTTGCCTGGTATACAAGTTAAGGACACTGGCCTGTAGTTCAGTGCCTCTTGTCTGTCACCCTTTTTGTATATTGGTACTACATTAGCAGTCTTCCATATTTCTGGTAGGTCTCCCGTTTCCAGTGACCTACTATACACTATGGAGACTGGCAAGCAAAGTGCTCCTGCACACTCTTTCAATACCCATGGTGAGATTCCGTCCGGCCCAACAGGTTTTCTCACATCCAGCTCCAATAGGTGCTTCTTGACCTCATCTCTTGTAATTTCAAACCTTTCCAAGGTCACCTGGTTTGCTGCCACCTCTTCTAGCGCCGTGACTTCTCCCTGTTCTATTGTAAGGACCTCCTGGAACCTTTTGTTGAGTTCTTCACAAACCTCTTTGTCATTCTCTGTGTACCTGTCCTCGCCCACCCTAAGTTTCATCACCTGTTCCTTCACTGTTGTCTTCCTCCTGATGTGACTGTGTAGTAGCATTGGTTCGGTCTTGGCTTTATTAGCTAAATCATTTTCATTACTTTTCTCTGCTGCTCTTCTCACACTAACATACTCGTTCCTGGTTCTCTGGTACCTCTCTCTACTTTCTGGTGTTCTGTTATTACGGAGGTTCCTCCATGCCCTTTTGTTCAGCTCCTTTACTTTCATACATTCCCTATTAAACCACGGATTCTTCATTTGCTTCTCTGTGTTTTCCTGTTGGGCTGGGACAAACCTGCTTACAGCCTCCTGATAGTTTTGGGTGACATAGTCCATCATGTCTTGTACGGACTTGGTTCTGAGTTCTGTGTCCCAATGTATATCCCATAGGAATTTATTCATCTCCTCATAGTTTCCCTTTCGGTACGCCAGCCCTTTGTTTCCCAGTTCTTTTTTGGGGGTGATAATTCCTAGCTCAACCAGGTACTCAAAGCTCAATACACTATGATCACTCATTCCCAAGGGGGCTTCCAACTTAACTTCCCTTATTTTCGACTCAGGGTAAATATCAGATCAAGCAAGGCTGGTTCATCCCCTCTTCTCGTTCTTGTCGGTCCCTTGGCGTGTTGACTTAGAAAGTTTCTTGTTGCCACATCCAGCAGCTTAGCTCTCCATGTGTCTGGGCCTCCATGTGGGTCTCTGTTCCCCCAATCTATCTTTCCATGGTTGAAGTCTCCCATGATTAGAAGTCTGGATCCGTTCCTGCTAGCCACAGAAGCTGCTCTCTCTATTATATTGATGGTTGCCAAGTTGTTTCTATCGTATTCCTGTCTGGGTCTTCTGACATTCGGTGGGGGGTTATGTATGACTACTACTATAATTTTCTGTCCTCCAGTTGCTATGGTGCCGGATATGTAATCACTGAAACCTTCACAGGTCTGATTTACCATCCCTTCGAAACTCCAACCTTCTCTTAGTAGCAAAGCTTCACCACCTCCTCCTCTCCCTTCTCTCTCTTTCCTCACTACATAGTAGCCCTGTGGAAACGCTGCGTTTGTTATGGTGTTTGTTAGCTTTGTTTCTGTGAGTGGTATTATGTCTGTTTTTTTTTCTAGTGCCCATTCTCCGAGTTCACTTGTTTTATTAGTAATTCCATCTATGTTAGTGTACATTGCCTTGAAGCTCACTTTCTTCAGTTCATTTTCTTGTCCCTTTCTTGGCGAGCATTCTGCTGGTGTGGGAAGCTTTTCAGTGGGTGAGATGATCTGTGAGGTGGTTTGCAGGGTTTCAGGGAAGTTTGGGGTGAGGAGTGGGGGTTTCATGGAAGGGGGGACAGGTAGGGTGTGGGTTAAGGAGATAGGGGGGACATGGAGGATACAGGGTGAGGGGAGAGGAGGGATAGGGAGGGTATGGGATGAAGGGGGAGGAGGAACAGGGGGAAAAAGGTGGGAGGGGGGACAAGATGGGAATGGGGAAGGGATGACAGGGTAAGAATGGGGTGGGGGGGGGGGAGTGAGGGTTGGGTGGGGGCAGATAGGGTGAGGGGAAGGGAGGGTTTCTATGCAGAGGGGGATGGTGGGGTTGCCCTCCCCTCTGGTGTTGCTGGGATGCTGGTTTTGGGTTCCCCTCTTGTCTCTAGGACTGTTGTGTTGGGGGCTGTGATTTCCTGGTTTGCTTCTCCCTCCCTGCGCTTCCTCCTTGCCTCTGCTGCCCTGGCTCTCTCCTCCTTCGTCCTGTCCCTCTGCAGGAATACTTTCTTGTATCCCTCCACATGCTGCAGTCGACTCTTCCTTTCGAGAATATCCTCCTTCGTGGTTTCGTTTGTAAACACCACCTTTACAAGTCGGTTTCTGTCCTTGTTGTACCAACCCAACCTGAAAACCTTCTCAATGTTTCGTTTAGCCCCTTCCATCTGTAACCCCTTCAGTAGCCCCTGTACTGCCTCTCTATCCTTGCTATTCCATTCTTGCCTGTTGGATCCCTCCTGTTCTTTTATGCCTACAACTACCACTGATCTTTTTCTCTCCAGCAGCTGAGTGGTGCATCTTGCTGCTTCCTGTGAGGTGGCTGCTTGCATCGCTACCTCCCTCACTGTGTCCATTGCTTCTGGGCTCTTTTTCAGTATGTCTGCAAATGTTTCAGGTACAGAGGCATTTCCTTCCAATGTAACATTCCCACCTTCCCTTTGGATGATAATCTGATGCTCGGTCTTTTTATTTTTTCTGTGAGGGATTTGATCTCCTCCCTTGCTGATGTCAGCTCACTTTGCAGGTTGTTAATTGTAATCCTCATTTCATGCATCTCCTTCCTGAATCCCTCCAGAACTTGGGTTAACATGTCCCTCGTTTGATCAATTTGACTGTTCCCTGTGTCCCTGTTGCGTCCACCTGCCATGTTGCCCTTGTCAAGAGAAAGAGAGCAAGAAAGAGAGCAAGAATAGTCCTAGTGTGAGTGGGTGTGGTGGGGGGTGGGGGGGAGTGTTTTGGGAGAGTGGGAGTGGTGGTGGGGGGGGGGGGAGTGTGTTGGGAGAGTGAGATGGGGGGTTAAGAGATGGGTTAGGTGTAGTCTTCAGATTACGGCGGGTGGGGGAGGATTAGCGGCTTATCTGGGTTCCCAGTGAGCTCACAGTTGCTGTCCCTGTTACCTGTCTATCACGATTGTATTATTACGATTGTATTATTGAATGGAATGCAATAGTGTCTATGATATGATATTAGGGGGCATATTCATTTAAATTCATGTAAATTAAAAGTGGTTCAATCTGCTTATAAATTTAGGTATGAAATGGTTATAGAAAGGGCTGCAACTGGTCCAAGTTTCACCATCACACCCTAAACAGAAAAGGAAAAAAAATACACAACGTATTATGCAACGAATGTTCAACATTCTCAAATAATCTCAGGGAACACATGTGTCAACTAAAATGTCTACTATGTGCTGTAGAAGCACAAACTCTTGTAATAATTGTAATATGTATGTGCAATATATATATATGTGTAATTTTTTTTTTTTTTTTCTTTTTTTTTTGACAATTTTTTTTTCTGTTTGTTATCAAGGGATTTGCATGAAACTTGCACACCTTGCTCAATGGATGCCTATCTGCAAGGGTGCCAATTATGAACGAAATCTGTCGAAGTCAAGCTCAGCTACAGGTGGCCGAACTTGGATCTTTATTTTACTCTGGAAAGTAATTTACAACTTCAAAGTACTTCAGAGCTTTCATTTATTAATCAATTTACATGCAAATTACACCTTATATGTAGTGTTTGTGCTTCTACAGCATTTAGTAGACACTTTAGTCCAAAATCCATTTGTTGATTTTATAAAAATTTATAAACATCATATATTGCATATTTTTGGAAGGGTAACATTGAATAATTATATTATTGCACTAAACACTTTTTTGATAAAAACTGATCACTACAATCCTTTATTATGTGCTAAATTTAATATCTGAGTGTTATAGAAATGATTTTAGTTGACACATGTGTTCCCTGAAACTATTTGAAAATGTTGAAAATTCGTTGCATAATACGTTGTGTATTTTTTTTCTCTTTTTCTGTTTAGGGTGTGATGGTGAAACTTGGACCAGTTGCAGCCCTTTCTATAACCATTTCATACTAAATTTATAAGCAAATTGAACCACTTTTAATTTACATGAATTTTAATGAATATGCCCCCTTATATAAACCCTGTACACTGCTGGAGACTTATGAGAGACACTTACCAGTCAGCCCCCCACAAGCACTCTAGGTGAATACACGGCGTGTCGTCGGTAATCCTGTGAGGTCTTCAGGTCTCCACTTGGGTCCCGGCTGATGTGACTGATGCTGCCTCAAGAAGTCGATCTTCACTTGCTATCTTCTCTAAATTCACTAAGATAATTCACCACGAGATGTGATCAATGTGTTGCATTACAATGCCACTGTTCAATTTACACTGTCTCGATTCTCACTGCACAGTACACACGCTCCCTTGACCCCTATTGTTCCCTCGGTTAACGCGGACCGCTGACTCTACACGTCTGCTCACGATCAAAGCAGACCCAAGACGTGTGTGTGTGTGTGTACTCACCTATTTGTGCTTGCGGGTGTTGAGCTCTGGCTCTTTGGTCCAGCCTCTCAACTGTCAATCAACTGGTGTACAGGTTCCTGAGCCTATATGGCTCTATCATATCAACAATTGAAACTGTGTATGGAGTCAGCCTCCACCACATCACTGACTAAAGTATTCCATTTGTCAATCACTCTGACACTAAAAAAATTCTTTCTAACTGTGGAAAAGTATCTGAAAGTATCTCTGTGGCTCATTTGGGCACTCAGTTTCCACCTGTGTCCCCTAGTGCGTGTGCCCTCTTGTGTTAAATAGCCCGTCTTTATTTACCCTGTCAATTCCTCTGAGAATCTTGTATGTGATGATCATATCCCCCCTAACTCTTCTGTCTTCTAGCGACGTGAGGTTTAATTCCCGTAGTATCTCCTCGTAGCTCATATCTCTCAGCCCGGGTACTAGTCTGGTGGAAAACCTTTGAACTTTTTCCAGTTTGGTCTTCTGCTTAACTAGATATGGACTCCATGCTGGGGCTGCATACTCCCAGATTGGTCTGACATAGGTGGTATACAAAGTTCTGAATGATTCCTTGCACAAGTGTCTAAATGCCGTTCTTATGTTAGCCAACCTGGCATATGCTGCTAATGTTATCCTCTTGATATGGGCTTCAGGGGACAGGTCTGGAGTGACATACACCCCCAGGTCTTTCTCTCTCTCTGACTCGTGTAGAATTTCATCGCCCAAATGATACCTTGTAACTGGCCTCCTGCTCCCTACACCTATCTTCATTACATTACATTTGCTTGGGTTAAACTCTAACAACCATTTGTTCGACCATTCCTTTAGTTTGTCTAGGTCTTCTTGAAGCCTCAAGCACTCCTCTTACTTAATCCTTCTCATAATTTTTGCATCGCTAGCAAACATTGAGAGGAATGAGTCTATACCCTCCGGGAGATCGTTCACGTATATTAGAAACAGTATAGGCCCGAGTACAGAGCCCTGTGGGACTCCACTGGTAACTTGACGCCAATTTGAGGTCTCACCTCTCACTGTAATTCTCTGCTTCCTATTGCTTAGGTATTCCCTTATCCACTGGAGCACTTTACCAGTTACTTTTTCCTGACTCTCCAGTTTATGTACCAGCCTCTTATGGGGGACTGTATCAAAGGCTTTCCTACAGTCCAAAAAAATGCAGTGTGCCCACCCTTCTCTTTCTTGCTTAATCTTTGGCACCTGATCGTAGAATTCTATTAAGTCTGTAAAGCAAGATTTACCCTCCCTGAACCCATGTTGGCGATTTGTCACGAAGTCCCTTCTCTCCAGATGTGTTACTAGATTTTTTCTCACGATCTTCTCCATCACTTTGCATAGTATACAAGTTAAGAACACTGTGCCTTTGCACACTCTTTTAATACCATGGTGATATCCCATCTGGACCAAGAGCCTTGCTCACATCCTGATCCATCAGGTGTCTCTTGACCTCACATCTCGTAATTTCGAACCCTTCCAACGCCACCTGGTTTACTGGCCCCTCTCCTAGCACAGTGATCTCACCATGTTCTATTGTGAAGGCCTCCTGGAACCTATTGTTGAGTTCCTCACACTGTGTGTGTGTGTGTGTGTGTGTGTGTGTGTGTATTCACCTAGTTGTGTTTTGCAGGGTTTGAGCTTTGCTCTTTCGGCCTGCCTCTCAACTGTTAATCAACTGTTTACTAACTACTTTTTTTTCCACACCACACACACACACACACACACACCAGGAAGCAGCCCGTGACCGCTGACTAACTCCCAGCTACCTATTTACTGCTAGGTAACAGGGTCATTCAGGGTGATTGAAACTTTGCCCATTTGTTTCTGCCTCGTGCGGGAATCGAACCCGCGCCACAGAATTAAGAGTCCTGCGCCCTATCCACCAGGCTACGAGGCCCCTGTTGTGTGTGTGTGTGTGTGTGTGTGTGTGTGTGTGTGTGTGTGTGTGTGTGTGTGTGTGTGTGTGTGTGTGTGTGCGTGAAGATATCCTGCTGCATTTGAGTCTCTTAATTCCCCCTCTTTCTGCTGTTTCCTTATCTTCTCCACTCTTTACCCCACTTACCCCTCATTGCAGCCCTCTGATCCTTCCCATTTTCCCATCAATTGTCCTAACCCGTTTCCCCCCATTTACCCACTTCCCTCTCTCCCTTTTCGCTACTGCTTAATCCGCTTTCCTTTCTCTCAGAAAATGATTATTAGAGGAACTGAAACATTTGTAAAGTCACTCAGAAAAATATTTTTTGATAAGAAACAACTCTAGGGGGATTGACACCAAATATTTTACATTAGAATACATGAAAATCGCACTAGTTTTTTATAATTGGCTTTATTTTCTAAATCATTTAAATATCATCGACCCTGACCAGCCTATGGGAGTCCCATACGCCAGGCCATTCATCATGCAAAGTTGGGTGAGGTTATCCCTAAGCACCTGACCTTCAATTTTAGACAGACAGACATTCTCACTTATATTATAAATTGCAATTCACTGTCACGTGAGCAAATTTATAGGTGTTCCCACAACACATATACTAACTACAGCCAGCTACTGTGACTGCCAGACACCGAATCTTCCGTGCTTGCAGTCTGTTAAACTCAATGTTCATTCTCCCTCTTCTGTGTTTTGCTGCAATTTTCCAACATACAAGGAAGACGAATTTTCAAAAAATAATAATATCCCGTGACTTAAATCTCCTCATTGATCCGAGAGTGTTGAAAGACGAGGTTCAGAAGGTACTCCTAATTGTTTATTCACATGTTAGAGACACGTTGCTAGAAACATCCACACACCATCATCAATACTCACCAGCATTTGTGAGTTAATTTTCAGTGAATTAGAATGCGTTAGTTACTACTAAGAATGTTAGTGTGTGTGTTAGATTCCCTCTGTGAACATGTGTGAGTTTTCCTCTGTGAACCTTCGTGAGTTAGACCTCCCTGTGGGTGATTTACCTTCAATTAGTCAATGTGAGTGAGTCACATCTTCCTGTGGGTGATTAACCCTTCAATGAGTCAATGTGAGTGAAGTACACCTCAAATTGGATGATTTACCATTCAAAGAGTTAATGTGAAGGAGTTACACCTCCCTGTGGATGATTCAGCTTTTAATGAGACACTGTGAGTGAGTTACACCACGCTGTATATGATATACTCACACTGAATCAATGAGTCAATGTGTGTGAGTTACCCACCAGTGCAGGTGAGTTACTCCTCATTGGGTCAATTTGGAGCAGTTAATGCTCGGTGAGTCAGTGTGTCTGTGTTAACCCCTTAATGAGTCATTGTGGATGAGTTTCACCTCAGTGAGTCAATGTGGGTGAATCTCCCCGCAATGAGAAAATGTGGGGAAGTTACACTTGAGTGAACAAGTGAATGAATAAGTTTAATGTAAGTTAATTGTCAGTGGGTCAGTGTTAGTCAGTTTAATGTGAGTCAACCATCAATAGATCTTTGGGTCAATACCTTGATCACTTGTTACAGTTACCTCAATGATACAGTTGACTTCTTCTTCTTCTTCTTCCTCTTCTTCTTCTTCTTCTTCTTCTTCTTCTTCTTCTTCTTCTTCTTCCTCTTCTTCTTCTTCTTCTTCTTCTTCTTCTTCTTCTTCTTCTTCTTCCTCTTCTTCTTCTTCTTCTTCTTCTTCTTCTTCTTCTTCTTCTTCTTCTTCTTCCTCTTCTTCTTCTTCTTCTTCTTCTTCTTCTTCTTCTTCTTCTTC
>NC_091231.1:22983334-22990834 GCF_040958095.1 Procambarus clarkii | reverse complement strand
TTTTCTGATGCCCAGTCGAAAACTTTATTAATATCAGCTTGAAGTTTTTCAATGTCCTCAGCCTAGGTAATTTTCATACTGATTTTTGTGTCATCTGCAAAGGATGATACGAAGCTGTGACTTGTATTTTTGTCTATATCTGATATGAGAATAAGGAAAAGCAGCGGTGCAAGGACTGTACCCTGAGGTACAGAGCTTTTCACTGCACTTGGACTAGATTTTATATTGTTGACAGTTACTCGCTGAGTCCTGTTTGACAGAAAACTGAGTATCCAGCGTCCTACTTTACCGGTTATTCCCACTGACTTCGGCATATTACATTCGGCATATTATTATTGCACTGTGGGAAAAACCTTGCACCATCAGTATTCAGAAGCAGGAATCATCAGCAAGAGCTCAGCATACAACTCACTGATACTTGTCTTGGATTATTGGAATGTACATTGTGAAACTATTGAATAGATGGCTTGTGCCGCTGTTAGTATTTCACACTCATGACTCGTCTGGTGGCACAAGGCTCATGACGGTATTGACCAGCTCTTGCTACACACACACACACACACACACACACACACACACACACACACGCGCGCGCGCGCGACCACACACAGGCACGCACGCACTCGCACGCACACGCTCAAACACACATAAACACACTGGGAACCAAAGGGCTGGCGTACCGAAATGGAAACTATGAGGAAATGAATAAATTCCTATGGGATATACATTGAGACACAGAACTCGGAACCAAGTCCGTACAAGACATGATGGACTATGTCGCCCAAAAATGTCAGGAGGCTGTAAGCAGGTTTGTCCCAGCCCGACAGGAAAAAACAAAGAAGCAAAGGAAGAATCCGTGGTTTAACAAGGAATGTATGAAAGCAAAGGAGCAGAACAAAAGGGCATGGAGGAACTTCCGTAATAACAGAAGACCAGAAAGTAGAGAGAGATACCAGAGAACCAGGAACGAGTATGTCAGTGTGAGAAGAGCAGCTGAGAAAAGGTATGAAAATGATATAGCTAATAAAGACAAGACCGAACCCAAGCTACTACACAGTCACATCAGGAGGAAGACAACAGTGAAGGAACAGGTGATGAAACTTAGGGTGGGCGAGGACAGGTACACAGAGAATGGCAAAGAGGTGTGTGAAGAACTCAACAAAAGGTTCCAGGAGGTCTTTACAATAGAACAGGGAGAGGTCGCGGCGCTAGAAGAGGTGGCAGCAAACCAGGTGACCTTGGATAGGTTCGAAATTACATGAGATGAGGTCAAGAAGCACCTATTGGAGCGAAATGTGAGAAAAGCTGTTGGGTCGGATGGAATCTCGCCATGGGTATTGAAAGAGTGTGCAGGAGCACTTTCCTACCACTCTCCATAGTGTAAAGTAGGTCACTGGAAACGAGGGACCTACCAGAAATATGGAAGACTGCTAATGTAGTACCAATATACAAAAAGGGTGACAGACAAGAGGCACTGAACTACAGGCCAGTATCCTTAACTTGTATACCATGCAAGGTGATGGAGAAGATTGTGAGAAAAAACCTAGTAACACATCTGGAGAGAAGAGACTTCGTGACAACCCATCAACATGGGTTCAGGGAGGGTAAATCTTGCCTTACAGGCTTGATAGAATTCTACGATCAGGTGACAAAGATTAAACAAGAAAGAGAAGGGTGGGCGGACTGCATTTTTTTGGACCGTCGGAAAGCCTTTGACACAGTACTCCATAAAAGGTTGATGCATAAGCTAGAGAAACAGGCAGAAGTAACTGGTAGGGCGCTCCAGTTGATAAGGGAGTACCTAAACAATAGGAAGCAGAGAGTTACAGTGAGGGGTGAGACCTCAGACTGGCGTGAAGTCACCAGTGGAGTCCCACAGGGCTCTGTACTTGGACCTATCCTGTTTCTGATATACGTAAATGATCTCCCAGAGAGTATAGACTCATTCCTCTCAATGTTTGCTGACGACGCCAAAATTATGAGAAGGATTTAGACAGAGAAGGACAGCTTGAGGCTTCAAGAAGACCTGGACAAGCTGCAGGAATGGTCGAACAAATGGCTGTTAGAGTTTAATCCAAGCAAATGTAATGTAATGAAGATAGGGGTAGGAAGCAGGAGACCAGATACAAGGTTCACTTGGGAGATGAAATACTTCAAGAGTCAGAGAGAGAGAAAGACCTGGGGGTTGATATCACGCCAGACCTGTCTCCTGAAGCTCATATCAAGAGGATAACAGCAGCAGCATATGCCAGGTTGGCTAACATAAGAACGGCCTTTAGAAACTTGTGTAAGGAATCTTTCAGAACATTATATACCACATATGTCAGACCAATCCTGGAGTATGCGGCACCAGCATGGAGTCCATATCTAGTCAAGCATAAGACTAAATTGGAAAAGGTTCAAAGGGTTGCCACCAGACTAGTACCCGAGGTGAGAGGTATGAGCTACGAGGAGAGACTACGGGAATTAAACCTCACTTCGTTGGAAGACAGAAGAGTTAGGGGGGGACATGATCAGCACATTCAAGATCCTCAAGGGAATTGACAGGGTTGATAAACACAGGCTGTTTAACACAAGGGGCACACGCACTAGGGGACACAGGTGGAAACTGAGTGCCCAAATGAGCCACAGAGATATTAGAAAGAACTTTTTTAGTGTCAGAGTGGTTGACAAATGGAATGCATTAGGAAGTGATGTGGTGTAGGCTGACTCCATACACAGTTTCAAGTGTAGATATGATAGAGCCCAATAGGCTCAGGAACCTGTACACCTGTTGATTGACAGTTGAGAGGCGGGACCAAAGAGCCAGAGCTCAACCCCCGCAAGCACAACTAGGTGAGTACAACTAGGTGAGTACACACATACAACAAACACACTTACACATAAACACAAACACATGCACGAGAAAAAGCCAGGACGTTTTTATCCCAGCCAGGGAAAATGATGGAGGGACATCACCAAACACAGGGACAGGGGAGAATGGTGGATACTACCTTTGAATGGCTCAACCAGACATTAGGGGGATTCAGCAGAGACCTATCTTGAGGTTATCTTGAAATGATTTTGGGGCTTCTTTTTTTTTTCTTTTAGTACCCCCGCAGCCCAGTCCTCGACCAGGCCTCCACCCCCAGGAAGCGGCCCGTGACAGCTGACTAACACGCAGGTACCTATTTTACTGCTAGGTAACAGGGGCACAGGGTGAAAGAAACTCTGCCCATTGTTTCTCGCCGGCGCCCGGGATCGAACCCGGGACCACAACATCACAAGTCCAGCGTGCTGTCCGCTCGGCCGACCGGCTCCCTAACCGGGAGCCGGACCTGCAGGCAATGCAAATGGGATTCAGCAGAGACCTGCAGGATATGAAAGAGGGGTTTGGCAGAGACCTGCAGGAAATGCAAGCATTAATACAGAGCTAAAGGAGTGAGTTAGAGGAAGCCAGAGAGGAGATAAAGAGACTCAGAGGAAAATCAGAATTCAAACCAGCACAGGGTATGCAACCTCCTGGAAACAGGGGACGAAGCTGATGGAAGGCTCCTTCCAGGGGGACTCTTTTTTGCAGAAATACTGCAGAACAGCCCAAGTGCCAAGGCCGCTCTTGAGGCAGCAGCTATGAAAGCAGCTACCTCACAGGAAGCTGCAAAATGCACTGAACAAATGCTGGAAAGGAAACGAACAATTATAGTTGTTGGAGTACAGGAACCAGAGGGATCCAAACGGGAGGAGTGGAGAAGGAGGGACCGAGCAACCATGACAGAGATCTTGGAGGGACTGGATATGGAGGAGGTAGATGGAAACATAGAGAAGGTTTTCAGGCTGGGCATCTATAAGAAGGAAATGAAACGATTGATAAAGGTAGTGCTCACGAACGAGGCAACAAAGGAGAAAATCCTATCCAGGAAGAGGCAGACTTGTGAGGTTAGGGGGATACGAGGACGTCTTTCTGCAAAGGGACATGGCGAGGGAGGAGAGAAGGAAGGCTGCAGAAACAAGGAGGAGGCGCAGAGAAAGGGGTAGGGATATGGGAGCCACAGGACTCAGCTCAGTGCCTCCAGGAACCTCAGAGGAGAGTGGGAATCCCCCCACCAGCAGGCCAGCACCCCCAGGGAGGATTGCAACAGAAGCCTCCCACCAACCAACCCCTCAGCCATCCCCCACCAATCACCTGCACCTCCCCAGACAGTAAAGTCCCCCTTCTGACCATGCCCGCCATGTGCCCCGATCCCAGACTACCCCATGTTCTCCCATGCCCTTTTTCTTCCCCAACCCCTACCCCAGAATCTCACTGTTCCTGCACCTCATACCCTTCCCTGCTTCTCCAGGCCTGTGCCCTTCCCAGTTTCCCACCCCAAGCTCTTCTCCCTACCCCATCGCCTTCCATCCCTGCCCACCCTCCCCAGGCTCCCCTCTCCTTCCCAACCCCTGACCTCCCTGTCAACCCACCCCAGTCTACCCTGCATACCCCAACCCGTGACCTCCCACCACATGCCCCTCCAGCTCCCCCATCCCATGCCCTCACTAACCTCCAACCCCAGACCCTCTCAACCGCATCACGTCAGACCCCAACTAGCCCCCCCCCCCTGTTCCAGATCTTCCCAGCCTCCCCCCTCACCCCCCCCCCTCCAGGTCCTCCTTCCTATGCTCACCCATCCCAGACATCCCTTGCCCCCCAACTCCAGTGGAATCAACAGAAACTGAGAATGGACAGAAGAGAGTCTGTTTCAAGGTCATGTACTCAAACTTAGATGGGATTACATACAAGGCTAGTGAACTTAGGGAAAGAACACAAGAAGTAAACCCAGATGAAATTGGACTCAAGAAACAAAACTCTCAGGAATCATAACGAATGCGGTGTTTCCCCAGGACTACATTGTAATAAGGAAAGGGAGGGAAGGAAGGGGAATAAGCGGAGTGGCTCTACTGATGAGAAAGGAATGGAGTTTCGAGGAGATGGTTATTCCGGGCTGTGAAGAGTTCAGTGACTTCATAACAGGCACCATGATGATGGGAGGACCAAGAGTAGTAGTAGCAGTGATATATAACCCACCACCAAATGAAAGAAGACCCAGGCAAGAGCATGACAGAAACAACATGGCAGTTAACATTATCATTGAGAGAGCAGCCACTGCTGCCTGTAGAAATCGATCCCATCTGCTCATAGTGGGGGACATTAATCATGGAACGATAGACTGGGAAAAGGGAAAACAGGGAACCACATGGAGGTGAGGAAACATGGAGAGCTAAACTGCTGGAGGTGGCGACTAGAACTTTTTAAGTCAGCATGTCAAGGGTCCCAAGAGAATGAGAGGCAATGACGAACAAGCAAGACTCGGCCTAGTATTCACTCTGAACGATTCAGACATAAGGGAAATCGGTCTTGAAGCCCCCGTGGGTATGAGTGATCACAGTGTATTGTTGTTTGAATATCTGGTCGAAGAAGGGTTAATGTACTCAAGGAAGAGACTAGAAAGCAAGAGGCCGGCATTCCGGGAGGGAAACTATGAGGAGATGAGAAAATTGCTAACTGAAACAGCTTAGGAAACAGAGCTCAGAGGAAAGACGGTTCAAGACATGATGAACTACATCACACAGAAGTGTAAAGAGGCAGCAGACAATTTCATCCAGTTCAAAAGGAAAAATTAAATGGAGATGAGAAACCTATGGTTTAATCAGAGTTGTAAGCTAGCAAAGCAGCTAGGTAAAAGGGCGTGGAGAAACTATTAAAACAACAGAACACTAGAGATCAGAGAAAGATACCAAAGTGACAGGAATGAATTGGTCAGGGTGAGAAGAGAGGTAGAGAGGCAATATAAAAATGACATAGCGAGCAAAGCAAAGACTCAACCCAAACTGATGCATAGCCACATCAGGAGAAAACAAGTCAAGGAAAATGTAATGAAACTGAGGATTGAGGCAGAAAGATGCACTACAAACGACAAGGAATTGTGCGAGGAACTCAATAATAAATTCTAGGAAGTCTTCATCTCAGAGCAAGGAGAAGTCCCAGATATAAGGGAGGGAACATCAAGCCAGACACCACTAGAGGAGTTTGTGATTACCAGTGGGGAGGTGAGGAAGCATCTGCTAGGTTTGGATGTGACAAAGGGTATAGGCCCGGATGGAATATCACCATGGATTCTAAAGGAAGGAGCAGAAGCTCTGTGCCTACCACTCTCTATTGTGTACAACAAGTCACTGGTAACAGGTGAACTGGCAAAAAGTTGGAAGACAGCCAATGAAGTCCCAATATACAAGAAGGGTGATAGGTAGGAGGCACTGAACTACAGGCCTGTGTCCCTAACTTGCAATTCATCCAAGATAATGGAAAAGATTGTGCAAAAAAAGCTAGTGGAACATCTAGAGCGGAAGAACTTTGTAACAAAACATCAGCATGTGTTCAGAGATGGGAAATCATGCCTAACAGGATTAATTGAGTTCCATGACCAGACAAAAAAAATCAAGCAAGAGAGAGAGAGAGGGCTGGGCAGACTGCATATTTCTGGACTGCCAGAAAACTTTTTACCCAGTACCACATAAAAGACTAGTGCACAAACTGGAGATGCAGGCAGGAGTGAAAGGGACGGTACTCCACTGGATAAGAGAGTACCTAAGCAACAGGACACAGCGAGTCACCGTGGGGTGAGGTCTCGGAGTGGCGGTGAGTCTCCAGAGTCCCACAGGGATCAGTCCTTGGACCTATACTGTTTCTGATATACGTAAATGATCTCCCAGAAGGAATTGACTCGTTCCTCTCGATGTTTGCTGATGATGCCAAAATTATGTGGAGGATCAGGACAGAGGAGGATAGTATGAGGCTACAAGATGACTTAGACAAACTGAAGGAATGGTACGACAAATGGACTAAAGTTCAACTGGATACCGAATGGGAGATGAAGTCCTTCACGAAACGGACAGAGAGAATGACCTGGGAGTTGATATCATGCCAAGCCTGTCTCCCGAAGCCCACATCAAAAGAATAACATCAACGGCCTGTGCGAGGCTGGCTAACATCAGAACTGCTTTCAGAAACCTGTGTAAGAAATCCTTCAGAACCTTGTATACCACATATGTAAGGCGAATCCTGGAGTATGCAGCCCCATTATGGAGCCCGTATCAAGTCAAGCACAAGACGAAACTGGAAAAAGTTCAGAGGTATGCCACTAGGCTAGTCCCAGAACTAAGAGGCATGACTTATGAGAACAGACTACGTAAACTGCACCTCACGTAGCTGGAAGACAGAAGAGCTAGGGGAGACATGATCACCACATACAAAATTTTCAGGGGAATTGACAGGGTGGACAAGGAGGGATTATTTAACACGGTTGGCACACGCACAAGGGGACACAGGTAGAAGCTGAGTACCCAAATGAGCCACAGAGACATTAGAAAGACCAGGCAGAAATAAATGGGCAAAGATTCTATCATCCTGACTCTCCTGTTACCTAGCAGTAAATAGGTACCTTGGAGTTAGTCAGCTGTCACGGGCTGCTTCCTGGGGTGTGT
>NC_091231.1:22955834-22980834 GCF_040958095.1 Procambarus clarkii | reverse complement strand
AGAACTTTTTTAGTGTCAGAGTGGTTGACAAATGGAATGCATTAGGGGGTGATGTGGTGGAGGCTCACTCCATACACAGTTTCAAGTGTAGATATGACAGAGCCCGATAGGCTCAGGAATCTGTACACCTGTTGATTGACGGTTGAGAGGCGGGACCAATGAGCCAGAGCTCAACCCCCGCAAACACAACTAGGTGAGTACAACTAGGTGAGTACACACACACACAAACACACACACACAGATTTTGCAGATGACGCAAAATTAATGAGAAGAGTTGTGACAGACGAGGATTGTAGGATCCTCCAAGAGGAATTAAACAGGCTGCAGAGATGGTCAGGGAAATGGCTACTGGAGTTTAACACCAGTAAATGTAAAGTTATGGAAATGGGATCAGGTGACAGGAGACCAAAGGGACAGTACACAATGAAGGGGAACAGCCTACCTGTAACGATTCGAGAAAGAGACCTGCGAGTGGATGTGACACCTAATCTAACTCCTGAGGCACATATAAATAGGATAACGACAGCAGCGTACTCTACACTGGCGAAAATTAGAACTTCATTCAGAAACCTAAATGAAGAAGCTTTTAGGGCGCTTTACACTGCCTACGTGAGACCCGTCTTAGAGTATGCCGCGCCATCATGGAGCCCCCACCTGAAGAAACACATAAAGAAACTGGAGAAGGTTCAGAGGTTTGCGACGAGGCTTGTCCCAGAGTTACGAGGGATGGGATATGAAGAGCGGCTGAAGGAACTGAACCTTACGACACTAGAGAAAAGAAGGGAGAGAGGAGATATGATAGGGACATATAAAATACTCAGGGGAATTGACAAAGTGAAAATAGATGAAATGTTCACACGTAATAATAACAGAACGAGGGGACATCGGTGGAAACTGGAAACTCAGATGAGTCACAGAGATGTTAGGAAGTTTTCTTTTAGCGTGAGAGTAGTGGAAAAATGGAATGCACTTGGGGAACAGGTTGTGGAAGCAAATACTATTCATACTTTTAAAACTCTGTATGATAGGGAAATGGGACAGGAGTCATTGCTGTAAACAACCGATAGCTGGAAAGGCGGGATCCAAGAGTCAATGCTCGATCCTGCAAGCACATATAGGTGAGTACATATAGGTGAGTACACACACACACACCTGTGAGTGTGTTCACCAGGTTTATCCCTGCCCAAAAGGAAAATAATGAGAAGCAAAAAAAGAATCTGTGGTTTAATACGGCATGTATGAAAGGAAAGGAGAAGAACAAAACGGCGTGGAGGAACTTCCGAAACAACAGAATAGCAGAAAGCAAAGATAGATACCAGATATCAAGGAATAAGTATGACAGTATGAGAAGAAAAGCAGAGGGACAGTATGAAAATTATATTTCAAATGAAGCCATGACAGAACAAAATATGCTCCATAGCCACATCAGGAGGAAAGCAACATTGAAAGAACAGGTGATGAAACTTATAACGAGTGAGGACAAGTACACAGAGAACGACAAAGAGGTGTGTGAAGAACTCAACACGAGATTTTAAGAGGTCTTCTCAATATAACGAGGTGAAGTCCTTGAGCTAGGAAAGGTGGCAGTAAACCAGGCGGCCTTGGAAAGATTTGAAATTACCAAAGATGAGGTTAAGAGGCATCTATTGAATCTGAACGTGAGAAAGGCTGCTTGTCTGGACGGAATCTCACCATCGGTACTGAAAGAGGGTGCAGAAGTACTTTGCTTGCCACTCTCCATCGTATATAGTAGGTCACCGGAGACGGGAAACTTACCAGAAATATGGAAGAAGGCTAATGTAGTCCCAATATACAAAAATCGTGACAGACAAGAGGCACCGAACTACAGACCAGTGTCTTTAACTTGTATATTATGCAATGTGATGGAGAAGATCATTAGAAAAACCTGATAACACATCTGGAGAGAAGGGACTTCGTGACACACCACCAACTTGGGTTAAGGGAGGGTAAATCTTGCCTCATGGGTTTAATAGAATTCTACGATCAGGTGACAAAGATTAAGCAAGAAAGAGAAGGTTGGGCCACCTGCATTTTCTTGGACTGTCAGACAGCGTTCGACATAGTCCCCATAAGAGGCTGGTGCATAAGTTGGAGAAACAGGCAAGAGAAACTGGTAGGGTGTTCGAGTGGATAAGGGAGTATCTAAGCAATAGGAATCAGAGTGTTACTTTGAGGGGTGAGACTTCAGATTGCGCTGAAGTAACAAGCGGAGTGCCACAGGATTCTGTACTCTGACCTATCTTGTTTACGATATACGTAAATAATCTTCCAGAGAGGTATAGACTCATTCCTCTCAATGTATGCTGATAATTTCAAAATTATCAAAAGGATTAAGTCAGAAGAGGGCAGCATAAGGTTTCAAGAAGACCTGGACAAACTAAAGGAACGGTCCAACAAATGGTTGTTAGAATTTAACCCGAGTAAATGTAATGTAATGCAGATAGGTGTAGGGAGCAGGAGACCAGATTCAAGGTGCCATTTGGGAGATTAAATTCTTCAGGAATCAGAGAGAGAAAGAGAAGGACCTGGGTTAATATCACAGATCTGTCGCCCGAAGCCCACATCTAGTGAATAACCACAGTGGCATATGCCAGGTTGGCCAACATAAGAACGGCCTTCAGAATCTTGTATAAGAAATCATTAAGAACCTTGTATACCGCGTATGTCAGACCAATCCTTGAGTATATAGCTCCAGCGTGGCGTCCATATTTCGTCAGGCATAAAACTAAATTAGAGAAGGTTCAGAGGTTTGCGACCAGACTAGTGCCCGAATTGAGGGATATGAGGTATGAGAAGAGACTAGGGGAATTAAACCTCACTTCGCTGGAAGACAGGAGGGGTTTGGGGGAGACATTATCACTACATACAAGATTCCCAGATAAATTTATGGGGTAGATAAGGACAATTTATTTAACTCAGGGGGCATACGCACAAGGAAACACAGGTGGAATCTGAGTATCCAGATGAGCCTGTAGATATTTGAAAGAACCTTTTTGTGTCAAAGTAGTTAAAAAATGGAATGCATTAGGAAATGACGTGGTGGATGGCAAAATTCATGCACATTTTCAAATGTAGATTTGATAGAACCCAAGTAACTCAAGAATTTCAATACCACTTAAAAGGTGGGACCAAAGAGCCAAAGCTCAACCCTCGCACTCACAAATAGGTGAGTACACACACAGTGAGGCGGAGTGGCCCTACTAATGAGAAAGGAACAGAGTTTCAAGGAGATGGCTGTCCCAGGCGCGAGGGATTCAGAGACTACATAACAAGCACCATGACAATGGGAGGATCAAGAATAGTAGTAGCAGTGATACCCTCCAATATCTAGATACTCTAGTAACCCTCCACCAAATGACAGAAGACCCAGGCAAGAGTATGACAACAACAATAACACATGGCAGTTAATACTATAATTGAGAGGGCAGTCTTTGCTGCCTGCTGAAATAGATCCCATCTACTCATCACGGTGGACTTCAATCATGGAAGGATAGACTGGGAGAACAAGGAACCACATGGAGGTGACGATACATGGAGAGCTAAACTATTGGAGGTGGCGACAAGAAACTTCTTAAGACAGCATGTCAGGGAACCCAGAAGAAATATATATATATATATATATATATATATATATATATATAATATATATAATATATTTATATATATATATATATATATATATATACATATATATATGTCGTACCTAGTAGCCAGAATGCACTTCTCAGCCTACTATGGAAGGCCCGATTTGCCTAATAAGCCACGTTTTCATGAATTAATTGTTTTTCGACTACCTAACCTACCTAACCTAACCTAACCTAACTTTTTCGGCTACCTAACCTAACCTAACCTATAAAGATAGGTTAGGTTAGGTTAGGTAGGGTTGGTTAGGTTTAGTCAGATATCTACGTTAATTTTAACTAAAAAAAAAAACTGACCACATACATAATGAAATGGGTAGCTTTATCATTTCATAAGAAAAAAATAGAGAAAATATATTAATTTAGGAAAACTTGGCTTATTAGGCAAATCGGGCCTTGCATAGTAGGCTGAGAAGTGCATTCTGGCTACTAGGTACGACATATATATATTTATATGTCGTACTTAGTAGCTAGAACGCACTTCTCGGCCTACTATGCACGACCCGATTTGCCTATGAGGCCGATAAATTGTTTTTTTTTCATTCCCCCCCCTTCCCCCGTCTCCTCGTCCTCCCCACCTTTCCCCACTCTCCTGACCCATTGTCCTCCCCCTGCATTCTCCATTTCTCTGTCCCCTCGTCCCCATCATCCCCAACTCCCCCGTCCCCTCATTCTTCCCCACCATTACCTCCTCGCCTGTCCCCTTATCCTTCCCACCATCCCCCAATCCCATCCCTTCGTCTTCTCCACCATTCCCCACTCCGTGGTCCGATGTGTTCCCAAATGATCTAATGTTCCCATCACTGAAATATAAGAAAAACATTTAACAAAACGAAATGAAAAAAATGAAAAAAATACAAAGTAATTTATGCTCACAAAATGAATGGTATTGTAAACATCACAGCTCAATTCCAATGCAATGTCACAAAACAATTAAATCAAAATGAAAAGTAATCGAAATCTATGAAAATTCAATTTATCAATGCAATCGGAAAAATTTAAATGGAATCGTAACATATTTAGTATAGTGTGTGTTGCTATTACGTGCAACAGATGGCGCTGTTTTTCAAAAGAAGCATGTTTTTATCAGTAACAGGTGTGCCATCTATATAGTAGGTATATAAAAACATGCGCGTATTCGAATAGAGAGTTGTGTCAAAATTTCAAAGCAATTGGTGAAGAACTTTCGGAGATTACAGCGTGTGTTGCTCTTACGTCTAACAGTTGGCACTGTTTTCAAAAAAAGAATGCATTTTCATATCATAGGTTAGGCATGTATATAGTAGGTATATAAAAACATGCGCCTATTCGAATGCAATGTTGTGTCAAAATTTCAACACAATCTGTCAAGAAGTTACGAAGATTTCTCTCGCATGGAAACACGGTTTTTTTTTTTAAGTTTTTTCCCGTCACAGACGTGACATCTATATATAGTATGTATATAAAAACCCGCTCGGATGCGAATGGAACGTTGTGTGAAAATTTTGAAGCAATCGGTGAAGAACTTTCAGAGATTAGCAATTTTGAACAAATGAACATTTACATTTTTATTTATATAAATGTTTCGTGGAATATGACTGCATATTATATATTGATTATTTTCTTGTTAAGGGCTATTCTATTTCATGCAATTTGGTTTAATTGGAAGAGGATTTCTCCAAATGTCATCTTTGTTTGAGGTGAAGAAAAATAAATAATTACTGTAGAATGCATAACACTTATTATAAATTTACACAACGCGGTTGTGTAAATTTACACAACCACGGTTCATTCATATCATTCAGTTGAGAATGAATCTACATGGTTCATTCTCAATTGATAGGACAGTGCTGGGCATATAGGATTTACACCATTAGGAAGGTGAGGTACATAATACAAATAGGTGTGGAGTACATCGTAAAGGAAGAATAGGGCATAAATGAGGAAACAGATGAGGGACATAAATAGGAACGAATAAAAAATGGGAAGGAAGCACATACAAAGATTAATCAGGTGTGATGGGGCATGGCATTTTGAGCCTTTCTATGTTGGCATCTTCACGTTCTGGTTTTGTTCCTACTCTCATGGTGGGGTAGAGTTAATAGTTCCGTAATTTGTATATTTAAGTGTGTTGTTCTATTTTTATGTGGATTGATTCACAAATGTGTAATTTTACATTTTGGATTTTGTGTATTTTACAAGTGTTTTATTCAACATTTCTCTTGTTAAAAGGATGTCATGGGATGGTCTCATGGGGTTTTGGGGGGCACCTGATTGAAGATGAGAGGTTAAACGCCTAGTCAGCTTGGTCGACGTCTGACCTATGTACTTAGATTGACGGCTACATCCTTCGTGGCAAGTGTACATAAATACTACGTTTGACTGCAGTAATGGGTTCTCCGTCGGCTTCGGGTTGTTTTTAATAAGGAGGTCGGTAGTCCTGTTTGTTTTATAAAATATAATTAGCTCTATGTTTAGGTAGGAGTTGTGCTTTTTACTCCTTTGCAGATTATTTATTTCATTGTTCTTCCTTCTTTTATATGTTCACTGTGCTTGGTTGATTTGTAATATAATTTTATTGGAGGTGTTATGGCTTCTGTTTTAGGTTCAGGATTGTACCATCGGTCCAGGTGTCGTGTTATAATAGTATTTATTTCCTTGTTGCTGTATCCATTGTTCCCCAATACTTAAGTTATTCTTTCAAACTCCCTACTCACGTTGCTCCATTCTGAACAGTGGGTAAGGGCTAGTTACTCACTGCTTGGATTGATGCAACGTGAGTAGGGAGTTTGAAAGAATAACTCAAGTGTTGGTTAACAAAGGATACATCAACAAAGAAATAAACACTGTTTAAATCGGCCAATACACGCACAGTCACTCAGGCATACTATCATTACCACATTATATGTACTGCGGAAGGGAATGTGGACTAACGAATGTCACTTTTTATGAACAAATTATAGTTCTGCATCATTGTTAAACCCTAATGTACTGAGGTCACATACTAGCAATATTGAGGTAACATGACTGTCCTGAAGGAAGGTTTGTCATGCCTGGGGCTGTGACGCCTCCTAGTGTGTGCTCTTATTCAAGTTAGAGATAATTCTGTTTCTAACGTTCAAGAAATGCCTAAATATGTAATGCAAAATTATTTAAAGTACAAATAGGAACCTTAGCAGTTTACCTCAAGTTTGTCTAGTGTGTGTACTGCGCGCTCATGAGCGCAAGCTGTTATGGAAAATTATATATACAGATTGAATGTAAACTAGTTTGCTTAACGAATATCTGGGACTAGTTACTGTACTCATTATATAAATAGGCACAGAGTTCATTATAAAGTAATTTAATTAATTAAAATAAATTTCGTGAACAACCATTTAAGTTGTCATGTAACATTCAAATCTCATTTATTAATAGAACATCAACATGGATTTTGATAGAAGAATTTTCCACTTATTTATGTTATTTCTAGTGATAGTGTACAGTTTTATAGCAACACCAGGCGACCACAACTACGGGTAGGGCCACTATCAACATGAGACCCAGGAAGGTGACCATCACTACGGATACAAGCCACTATCAACATGAGACCCAGGAAGGTGACCATCACTACGGATACAAGCCACTATCAACATGAGACCCAGGAAGGTGACCATCACTACGGATACAAGCCACTATCAACAAGAGATGCAGGAAGGCGACCATCACTACGGATACAAGCCACTATCAACATGAGACCCAGGAAGGTGACCATTGTTACGGTGCCCTCTCCTATTTTTTTCGTTTGCCGGCTTAAAGAGTCATATCAGCTCTCCCTACTGATTCTCTGAGGTTCAGGGAGTCTATTGACATATGTGGCGACCAGACCGGCTGCCATTTAATGGAAGGAGGTTACATTATAAGTTGTAAATAATGAGAAATTGGCGCCCTGATATAAAATGAAACAGTATCCCCTACGGCAGATATGACCTTTTGGAAGGGACATTAGCCGATCGCGGATTGGCCGACGTGGGTCGCGGGCGACCAATCAGGGCCCGCCATGACGTCACCGAGTGCCCCGGGCGGCGCCGAAGTCAGAGTTGATCTGACCTCGGAAGCGACAGGACGCGCCTCGGTCTGCTCTCAAGGATTGGAGGCTCTGCAAGCCTTATTCAGTGGATTGAACTAGCCATCGCAGCCCACCATAGTTATTGGAGACCCTGCGCTTCTGGGAAGCAAAAGAGGAACCAAGTTCATTGAGCAGAGAAGTGCCAAACTTGGAAAATAGTCGGCGACGACGCTGGGCGGCGCCGCTGGCTAGACGTTGAGGTCTGGAAGGTGCGGCAGGCAGGCCTAGCTGTGACTGGGGTCACATCCACTGAGAATCTTGGAAGGACGACACCGTGCCTAGGACAAGGAGCAACGCCTTGTGGGAGAGGCTAGTGTGGGGAAAAATAGTGATTAGCTCAGCGCCCATCGATGAACCAGGATTGGGGCAGCTGAATCTCAGGGATTGGAACGGCGACGACGCGAAGGCTCCACGACACCTGAGGACCTGTGGAACGTCCTGGATCGTCAAGGATCGACGCAAGGAAGCGTGGGAACCTCACACCATCGAGGGACAGGCGTCGTGAGCCAGGAATGTAAGGTAGATCATTTTCCCTCCCATTACCCCTTGTATGAGTAGGCTAGTTAGGCCACAATATTTACTTGTGTATATGGCAGCAAGACTTTATTACTTTAATAGTAGAATAGGCTGCAAGGCAGCTTGAGTCCAGGACTGTCAGAGAGGACAGTGTGTATGGATGGCAGGACAGTGAAGAAGAGGCACCGACGTGGTGAAGAGGCCCTCCTGTGAGAGTGAGACTCCTGTCTTTCTGCCCAGTTGAAGGAGGGTTGGAGGTCGTGGAAGAAGAGGCTGACGATCTCCAGACTCATTATCCATATTTCCATATTCATGTATTACTTGTGATTGTGTGTGTGTGTTCATGTAATTTGCATCAGTAAATCCACACATTTTATCACTGTGTTTGAGTGTGCCTCCATTTATGATATTTCTCTATGAGCATACATTTCTGGCTACAAACAATATATAATACACCCACCGAACTGCATTGCTGGGGTGCAGATATAATAACCCAGCTGGCGACCTTGCTAAGAGGAAGATAGAGAAGACAGGCGGGAAAGGAGTTCCTGCAACCTTTTTTGTCTGGCAGGCAAGACTCAGGGAGGTTATGGTTATAGGTAAGCCTGAGTCTTCCTTCACTTCCCCCACGCGTCTAGGCCGGAACTGTTAACAGCAGTTTCCCCGTGTTTGACTGAAGGGCTTCCAGGGTGAATCAGTGGCACCCCTTTGTGGTGGAAGCAAAGACCTGCGGAGGTGGGCATTGTTGGTCCTCTCTTGTGTGACCAAGGAGACTCCGGTGTATCCAGGGAGTCGGAGGGGCTGAGTATTTGGGCCTTTGAGCCCCTAGCAGCCGAGTGTTAGCAGAGCCCCGGACCACCCACCCCCACGTGACACCATCACTACGGATACAAGCCACTATCAACAAGAGATGCAGGAAGGCGACCATCACTACGGATACAAGCCACTATCAACAAGAGATGCAGGAAGGTGACCATCACTACGGATACAAGCCACTATCAACAAGAGATGCAGGAAGGCGACCATCACTACGGATACAAGCCACTATCAACAAGAGATGCAGGAAGGTGACCATTACTACGGGTACAAGCCACTATCAACAAGAGACGCAGGGAGGTGACCATCACTAAGGGGACCAGCCACTATCAACAAGAGACGCAGGGAGGTGACCATCACTAAGGGGACCAGCCACTATCAACAAGAGACGCAGGGAGGTGACCATCACTAAGGGGACCAGCCACTATCAACAAGAGACGCAGGGAGGTGACCATCACTAAGGGGACCAGCCACTATCAACAAGAGACGCAGGGAGGTGACCATCACTAAGGGGACCAGCCACTATCAAGAAGAGATGCAGGAAGACAGGAAGAGGCGCTGAGCCTCCGGACATCAGTATCGTATGATCCCCTGTCACGCTTACACCTCTCCAGCTGCCGCTGTTGTTGTCACCACTGCTACTGTACTGTCACTACTGCCACCACCTCTGCCACTGCTGTTGTCACCACTGCTTCCACTTCTGCACCTGCTATTGTCACGTTGTAAGTTATGCCTCCACTGCTGACATCATATTGCTCCTGACACCAGGGTTACCATTGTGCTGAGCAGTCCTTGTGTTAATACGGCAGCTAACGCGAATATAAGTGATCTTATTTCCTGTGAATTGGGAACAACAGTGCTATAGTTTCTTGCTGGTAATACAAACACTCTCCTACCTCCTCAGACCGAGATAGACCTGGAGATCATGGGTGCATCTATGTTGGTGTGGGTGTGGCTTTGGCTTTGGGCGCTCGTCATTATTCGAGCGGAAGCACAGAAAACCATGTTTGCTAATGGAGGCCCGAGTAGTTGCTTCTCCACGGTGACGGCGCCACGTACCACCTACACCGCCTCCTCCACCATACAGTGTGCCACCCTAGGAAAACTTAAGGGCGCACAGAAGTATATATTTAACGGTGAGTTCACTGCACATAGTTTGAATAGGATGTATACTGGAGTATTCAGCACCAGCACGGATTCTACGCCATAATTAGTACATAGAAAAAGTTGAGAAAGTCCAATAATGCAAAAATTGTCTCAGCAAACGTGTAGACTGCTGAAGGCAGTGTTGAAAGGGCCAATTTATTGTACATAATTATATGAAGGTAGAACTAGAACCTTCCTACCCGCAAACACAAATAGGCAAACAGGAAATCAACATTCAGTAAGCATTGTATACTCAACGTACTCAATATTCATCAAGCAACACACTCAAGACACACCTCATAACACACTCAGTATCCACCAAGCAGCATGCAACATACATCCAGTAATACACGTGCTTAATAAGGTTCAGGAGGCAACATATCCCATCATTAGCGCTGACCTAACTGCTGTTCCCTCCCCATCACCGTAGGGGCCAACACATGTACGCTGGTGGGGGAAGGACTTGTGGCCGCCACCACCGGCCCACGCACCTTCTTCAGCATCTCCAGCCGGCAGCAGGTGGCTACAGGAAGCAAGCCCACCTACGCCAGTCCTTATCTCTCTGGTTCATCGTAAGTAAACTCCCACCTACGCCAGTCCTTATCTCTCTCTGGTTCATCGTAAGTAAACTCCCACCTACGCTATTCCTTATCTCTCTGGTTCCTCGTAAGTTAACGTCCACCTACGCTAGTACATGGATGAGGGTTCTGAGAGTTCTTCTACTCCTCAAGCTCGGCCTGGGGCCATACGTGACTTGTGAGAACTTAGTCCACCAGTCTGTTGCTTGGAGTGGCCCGCATATCCACTCCAGCCCATTGGGTCCTGCACTTCCAGTAGAAAACTATCCACCTTTTTCTTTAAGACTTCCAATTTAGTTTCGGCAATATTTCTTATACTGCTGGGAGGATATTGAACATCGTGGACCTTTGATGTTCAGACAGTGCTATCTGCAGACGATGAGTCACATTAACGTGGATAAAGATATGTTGACCAAACTACACGCTAGAAGATGAAGAGATGACGATGTTTCGGTCCGTACTGGACTATTATCAAGTCGATTGACAATCGATTTAATGACCATCAAGGACCAGGACGGACAGAGACGTTGTCGTCTCTTCATCTTCTAGTGTGTGGTTTGATCAACAGTGCTATCTGATTGTGCCTATGGCATCTCTGCTCTTAACTGGCTCTGTTCTACATTTCGCTCCATATTGTTCACTCCTTTACATTATTATTTTACTGTGAAAACTTGGGACCTGGCCCCTACAGTATCTTCCATGCCCATATTATTTGATACCTCTCTCATCTGCTTACAAGAGAGTTCATTTTGAGAGCTTTGAGACGATCTTGATAGTTTAGGCGCTTTATTTTAGCTATGAGTGCCATATATACACATTCTCTGTATTCTCTCTATTTTAGGGGAGATCCCTGCTCTGAAGGCGAAAGTGAGTATGAAGTAGTACTCGAGGCGGGATAGCAAAAGTGATTTGAATCGTATAAACATTGTGACTGGATCCTTGGGTTTGAATGTTCTCTTAATCCATTCTATCAATTTTCTAGCTGATGCTAAATTTGCTTGGTTATGCATTCAAAACGTTAAGTCGTTAAACATCATTATTCCTAGATTTGTTACTTGTTGCTTTCCTACTATGGGCAGATTTGATTCTGTTTTATACCCTGTATTTTGTTTAAGGTATTAATTTTTACTATACCTAAGCAACAGAAATTTATCGCTGTTAAACATCATATTATTTTATGTTGCCCAATCGAAAACCCTGTTTATATCAGCCTGTAGATTTTTATTGTCTTCTTCAGATGTCTTTCATGCTTATTTTGTGTCATCTACAAAAGATGAGACGATGCTGTGACTTATATTGTGTTCTATATGTGATATGTAGATAAGGAGAAGCAGGTGCATGGCCTCTGCCCTGAGGTACAAAGCTTTTCACTGTGCTTGGTCTCGATTTTATTTGATTGACTGTTATTCTTTGCGTTCTGTTTGACAATATTGAATACCCATCGCCCTACTGTACCTGTTAATCTTATTGATTTCTGTTTGTGGGCTCTCACTCCCTGGTCACATGTATGAAGTTCCTTTGCAAAGTCCATATATACCACATCTTATCTCTCAGGTTCACTGTAAGTTAACACCAAGTTACACTAGTCCTCACCTGGCGTTTCGTGAGCTCTTTGGCCTGGTTTCGTATCCTGGCCGTAGAGGATTTACTTGGCGTTAATTCTTAACTGTAGCCTCTGTTCATCCAGCAGTGAATAGGTACCTGGATGTTAAATGATTTGTTGGGTCGTATTCCAGGGAAAATTAGGAATAAGAACTTGCCCCAAAGGCTATGCGTGCTTGTGGCTGTAAAAGAATGTGAGAACTTGTGTATATATAAATAATTAACAAATAAAAAAAATATCTCTGAGCCACTGTAATTTAACCCCACCTTTGCCAGTCGATATCACTATTGGTTACCATAAGTTAACTCCCTCCTTTGCCAGTCCTATTCTCTCTGCTTTACCGGAAGTTAACACCCACCTACGCCAGTCCTCATCTTGCTGCAACCCTTCGTCCGAATAGACAGTACGTGTTAATACTAAATGTAATAAGTACATTCCTGACTGTCTCGCATAGTACATAAATACACTTAATTGTGCTGTTACCTTTACCTCCCCCATGTATTCTCCTCATTTTCTATTAATACACCAAAAGATTTTTAAGTTGAAGTTTTCGTGTTCAATTCGATATACACAAGTTTTATATACAGTATAAAGAATTTTTTTTCAGTTTTATTAAAGAATAGAGATTTTATTTAAAATTTGAAAATATCCTCAATTATTTTATAATTTATTGAAGGACTTTAGTTGCATTTTATTAGTTTTATAAAATTGTAATATCAATTTATCTATAGGTTAAGTACTAATTGTAATTAAAAAGCAATAAATGTTTTTTACATGTTTGTCCTCCTACACTACCAAGGTTAGGTTAGGTCGTGATTTTCTGAACAGCTTTTCAGGTAAATTCTAATATCCACCATATGTTGGTGTGATGCTGGCGATTAAATGTATTCATGTACTATGCTGATTGTCAGGATAGCATTTATTACATTTAGTATTAAAACGTACTGTCTATTCGGAGGATGGGCTGTTCTCTGGGTGCCGGTAGTTAACACCTACAACACCAATTCATATTTCTACCGGTTACTGGAAATTAACACCCAGCTATTTCAGTCCTTATCTCTTTGGTTCACCATAGTTAACACCCACATACACCAGATCTTATCTCTCTGGGTCACTGTAAATTAACGCTCACCTACACCAGTCCTTATCTTCCTGGGTTGCAATAAGTTAACACCTACCTACACTAGTCCTTATATATCTGGGTCACCGCTAGTTAACGCCCACCTACCCCAGCTCTTATCTCACTAGTTCACCATACGTTAACGCTTACCAGTGCTAGTCTTTATTTATCTGACTTCCAGTAAGCTAACGGCTACATTCGCCAGTCCTTATCTTGGTGGTTCACAGTAGCTTAACATGTTCACCAGGTTTTGTCTCTTCTATTGAAAAAATGACACGTATGCTCGGGATGGGGTGCATTTGTCTAGGGCTTGGGTTGTTGCAGTGGCCAACTTGTTGGGACTTGTGGTCGGAAAGGTTTGTTTGGGTATAAACTGTTAGTAGATAGTGATATGCGAGTTTATATGGAGAAAAGGGGTAATAAAAAGAATGTGTTGGGGGGGGGGGGCGGGGAATTTACAAAATGAACAGGGAAGGAGAAGAGCATTAAAATAACTATGCACTTAAGGTATATTACATGAACAGTAGGAGTCTAAGAAACATTGTAAACGTTTTAAATGCTCTTGTCTGCGTAAAACCAATATATAATATTGCACTTACTGAAACATGGATGAATGTATAAAATTGAGAACTATTAGCAGAATATCAAATAAATGTATTTAAACTATTTCACACATATTAAACGAGAAGGGGGGAGTAGCCATGTATGCTAGGGAAAATCTGAAATGAAGTCTAAAATAGGGAGTAAAAACTGAGCCACACGCAGAAACTGTTCGGCTAGAATTAGTCGAAAAAGCTAAAAATCATATAATAGAAGTTATATATAGGCCACCAAACTTAGAATGGAAACAAAACATCTATGGGATGAAATATCTACAGCATCTAGATGAAACAGTATTTGTGTCATGGGTGACTTTAATTTCAGTGGAATATACTTGATGAAGACTTCATGAACAGGGCTTGATGAAAAAAGCAAGGGATCCCTCACTGTCTCATTGCCTGGAGAGATGGGATATCTGGTTGATTAAATACCCCAGAATTCCCACCTCTTTAAGGGCTCTGAAATATGGTGTAGAGGATACAAGTGCATACCTTCCATTTTGATGGCTAGTGTTCGAGTCTCCTGGTGGGTGGGTGTCTAAAAGTTCTATACTTCAAACTTGTGGTTTATAAGCAAGTCTGTGCATTAAGCATTAGCACCGAGTTCTCTCATATAACAGGGCTTGATAAAAAACGCAAGGGATCCTTCACTGTCTCATTGCCTGGAGAGATGGGTTATCTGGTTGGTAAAATACCCCGGAATTCACACCTCTTTATGGGCTCTGAAGTATGGTGTAGTGGATACAAGTGCTTACCTGCCATCTGGAATGGCCAGTGTTCAAGTCCCCTGGTGGGTGTGAGTTTTTAAAAGTGTATATATATATATATATGTTTCATTGAATATGACCGCATATTCTGTATATATTATTTTCTGGTTTAGGGCTTCTATCCCTCTAACTATTTTCTTAGCATCAGGGCTTAATTGGAATAGGAGTTCTCCAAAACTCATTTTCGTACTTTTAAGGTGAAGAAAAGAAGTGATTTACTATAGAGTGTATTACACTTATTTGTATAATTTGCACGACGTTTCGAACCTCCATGGTTCATTCTCAAGTGAACAATCTTACAATACTAGTTGATTTTATACCCGCATTAGGTCAGGTGATAATACAGGTGATATACCCGCATTTGTATTATCACCTGACCTAATGCGGGTATAAAATCAACTAGTATTGTAAGATTGTTCACTTGAGAATGAACCATGGAGGTTCGAAACGTCGTGCAAATTATACAAATAAGTGTAATACACTCTATAGTAAATCACTTCTTTTCTTCACCTTAAAAGTACGAAAATGAGTTTTGGAGAACTCCTATTCCAATTAAGCCCTGATGCTAAGAAAATAGTTAGAGGGATAGAAGCCCTAAACCAGAAAATAATAAATACAGAATATGCGGTCATATTCAATGAAACATGTTTGAAAGAAAACCTGCTGCCAGTATACACCAATATATATATATATATATATATATATATATATATATATATTATTAAAAATGACCGAAAAAGTAAGATTAATAATTCTAACACGAATTTTCTCAATCTTTCGTACATTTCTTTTCACTGTTGGTGGTAATTCAAAAATCAATTCTCCAAAATTCATTTTTTATTTCTAGTCTGACGCGACACTTGAGCGCGTTTCGTAAAACTTATTACATTTTCAAAGACTTTAGTTTACACATACACAACTGAATAGAACTTACACATCTCCGATTTGTTTATATCTACATTTGAGTGAGGTGGATGGGGTGAGGTGGTTTTAATAGGGTATTAAATTCATCAACACAAGACAGAACACGAAAAAATGGGTATTGAATGGAAGTGATTGTAGAAAGCCTATTGGTCCATATTTCTTGATGCTTCTATATTGGAGCGGAGTCTTGAGGTGGGTAGAATATAGTTGTGCATTAATTGGCTGTTGATTGCTGGTGTTGACTTCTTAATGTGTAGTGCCTCGCAAACGTCAAGCCGCCTGCTATCGCTGTATCTATCGATGATTTCTGTGTTGTTTACTATGATTTCTCTGGCGATGGTTTGGTTGTGGGAAGAGATTATATGTTCCTTAATGGAGCCCTGTTGCTTATGCATCGTTAAACGCCTAGAGAGGGAATGTTGTTGTCTTGCCTATATACTGGGTTTTTTGGAGCTTACAGTCCCCAAGAGGGCATTTGAAGGCATAGACGACGTTGGTCTCTTTTAAAGCGTTCTGCTTTGTGTCTGGAGAGTTTTTCATGAGAAGGCTGGCCGTTTTTCTGGTTTTATAGTAAATCGTCAGTTGTATCCTCTGATTTTTGTCTGTAGGGATAACGTTTCTATTAACAATATCTTTCAAGACCCTTTCCTCCGTTTTATGAGCTGTGGAAAAGAAGTTCCTGTAAAATAGTCTAATAGGGGGTATAGGTGTTGTGTTAGTTGTCTCTTCAGAGGTTGCATTGCGTTTCACTTTCCTTCTTATGATGTCTTCGACGAAACCATTGGAGAAGCCGTTGTTGACTAGGACCTGCCTTACCCTACAGAGTTCTTCGTCGACTTGCTTCCATTCTGAGCTGTGGCTGAGAGCACGGTCGACATATGCGTTAACAACACTCCTCTTGTACCTGTCTGGGCAGTCGGTGTTGGCATTTAGGCACATTCCTATGTTCGTTTCCTTAGTGTAGACTGCAGTGTGGAAACCTCCGCTCTTTTCCATGACTGTTACATCTAGAAAGGGCAGCTTCCCATCCTTTTCCATCTCGTAAGTGCAACGCAGCATGGAACTCTGCTCAAATGCCTCCTTCAGCTCCTGCAGATGTCTGACATCAGGTACCTGTGTAAAAATGTCGTCAACATACCTGCAGTATATGGCCGGTTTCAAGTTCATGTCGACTAAGACTTTTTGCTCGATGGTACCCATGTAGAAGTTTGCAAACAGGACACCTAGGGGAGAACCCATGGCGACCCCGTCTACTTGCTTATACATGTGCCCATCATCCGGGCTCAAGAAGGGTGCCTCTTTAGTACAAGCTTGGAGTAGTTTCCTTAGAATATTTTCTGGTATGTCAAGAGGATTACAGGCCGGATCACGATACACTCTGTCGGCTATCATCCCGATTGTCTCATCCACAGGTACGTTGGTGAACAGTTATTCTACGTCCAACGAGGCTCTTATCCCTGTGGCCCGTGTGCCCCGCAGTAAGTCAACAAATTCTTTTGGAAACTTCAGGCTGAAGGCGCAAGGGACATAAGGAGTCAGCAGGCCGTTGAGTCGCTTCGCCAGTCTGTACGTGGGTGTGGGTATCTGGCTAATGATTGACCGAAGTGGGTTTCCAGGCTTGTGTGTCTTGACATTTCCATACTCATATCCAGGTTTATATTCCCCAATAATCTTTGGCAGGTGGAGTCCTGATTTCTCGGCATTCACAGTTTCGAACAGTTTGTTGACCTTTGCTTTCAACTCGGCTGTAGTGTCCTTCGTTACCCTTTGGAATTTAGTTTGGTCAGAGAGTATGAGGTTCATTTTCGCCAGATATTCGTCTTTTTTAAGAATGACGTATATTGACGTATATATTCTACCCATCTTGAGGTGGGTAGAATATAGTTGTGGGTCCTCAAGACCCACAACTCCCACAACTTCCCACAACTCCCCAACTCCCCACAACTATATTCTACCCACCTCAAGACTCCGCTCCAATATAGAAGCATCAAGAAATATGGACCAATAGGCTTTCTACAAACACTTCTATTCAATACCCATTGTTTGTGTTCTGTCTTGTGTTGATACTTTTAATACCCTATTAATATCCCCTCTTGTTCTGTCTTGTGTTAATGCCACATCACCCCTCCCACCTCACTCAAATGTAGATATAAAATCGGAGATACGTAAGTTCTAATCAGTTGTGTATTTGTGAACTAAAGTCTTTGAAAATGTAATAAGTTTTACGAAACGCGCCCGTGTCGCGTCAGACTAGAAATAAAAATTAATTTTGGAGAATTAATTTTTGATTTTCCTCCAACAGTGAAGCGTAATGTACGAAAGATTGAGAAAATTCATGTTAGAATTATTAATCTTACTTTTTCGGTCATATTTAATAATATATATATGCGAACAAGCCTGAATGGTCCCCAGGACAATATGCAACTGAAAACTCACACCCCAGAAGTGACTCGAACCCATACTCCCAGAAGCCACGCAACTGGTATGTACAAGACGCCTTAATCCACTTGACCATCACGACCGGACATAATGAGGTGATAGCCTAAGCTATTTGAACCACCCCACCGCCGGCACTCGGATAGTAATCTTGGGCATAGCATTTTACCAAATCACCTCATTCTTTGGGGCACACGTGAGGAACACAAATGCGAACAAGCCTGAATGGTCCCCAGGACAATATGCAACTGAAAACTCACACCCCAGAAGTGACTCGAACCCATACTCCCAGAAGCCACGCAACTGGTATGTACAAGACGCCTTAATCCACTTGACCATCACGACCGGACATAATGAGGTGATAGCCTAAGCTATTTGAACCACCCCACCGCCGGCACTCGGATAGTATATATATATATATATATATAGTATATATAATATATATATATATTATATACTATATATATAGTATATATATATATAATATATATATAGATAGTATATATAATATATATATATATATATATATATATATATATATATATATATATATATATATATATATATATATATATATATATATATATATATATATATATATATATATATATATATATATATATATATATATATATATATATATATATATATATATATATATATAGGGGACCCATTGCCTCGGAGAAGCAAATAAAAAGTATTCAGAGGAGACCTTATGGTTTCTCACTGAACACTAATATTATCTTCTCCTACCACCCCCATTCTTTTGTATGTACACATATATATATTTACTTTATTTGAACTTTGTTGCAAAAAAGGAGTTACATATGGGTTACATATATATATATATATATATATATATATATATATATATATATATATATATATATATATATATATATATATATATATATATATATATATAATCATACCTAGTAGCCAGAATGCACTTCTCAGCCTACTATGCAAGGCCCGATTTGCCTAATAAGCCAAGTTTTCCCGAATTAATATATTTTCTCTAATTTTTTTCTTATGAAATGATAAAGCTTCCCATTTCATTATGTATGATCTCAATTTTTTTTTTTGGAGTTAAAATTAACGTAGATATATGACCGAACCTAACCTAACCTAACCTATCTTTATAGGTTAGGTTAGGTTAGGTTAGGTAGCCGAAAAGGTTAGATTAGATTAGGTTAGGTAGTCGAAAAACAATTAATTCATGAAAACTTGGCTTATTAGGCAAATCGGGCCTTGCATAGTAGGCTGAGAAGTGCGTTCTGGCTACTAGGTACGACATATATATATATATATATATATATATATATATATATATATAACTGAAAACTCACACCCCAGAAGTGACTCGAACCCATACTCCCACAACTGGTATGTACAGGGACGCCTTAATCCGCTTGACCATCACGACCGGACATAAGGAAGTGATAGCCGAGGCTATATGAACCACTTCCCCGCCGGCACTCGGATGGTAATCTTGGGCATAGCATTTTATCAAATCACCTCATTCTTTGGGGCACACGTGAGGAACACAAATGCAAACAAGCCTGAATGGTCCCCAGGACTGTATACAACTGAAAACTCACACCCCAGAAGTGACTCGAACCCATACTCCCACAACTGGTATGTACAGGGACGCCTTAATCCGCTTGACCATCACGACCGGACATAAGGAAGTGATAGCCGAGGCTATATGAACCACTTCCCCGCCGGCACTCGGATGGTAATCTTGGGCATAGCATTTTATCAAATCACCTCATTCTTTGGGGCACACGTGAGGAACACAAATGCAAACAAGCCTGAATGGTCCCCAGGACTGTATACAACTGAAAACTCACACCCCAGAAGTGACTCGAACCCATACTCCCACAACTGGTATGTACAGGGACGCCTTAATCCGCTTGACCATCACGACCGGACATAAGGAAGTGATAGCCGAGGCTATATGAACCACTTCCTCGCCGGCACTCGGATGGTAATCTTGGGCATAGCATTTTATCAAATCACCTCATTCTTTGGGGCACACGTGAGGAACACAAATGCAAACAAGCCTGAATGGTCCCCAGGACTGTATACAACTGAAAACTCACACCCCAGAAGTGACTCGAACCCATACTCCCACAACTGGTATGTACAGGGACGCCTTAATCCGCTTGACCATCACGACCGGACATAAGGAAGTGATAGCCGAGGCTATATGAACCACTTCCCCGCCGGCACTCGGATGGTAATCTTGGGCATAGCATTTTATCAAATCACCTCATTCTTTGGGGCACACGTGAGGAACACAAATGCAAACAAGCCTGAATGGTCCCCAGGACTGTATACAACTGAAAACTCACACCCCAGAAGTGACTCGAACCCATACTCCCACAACTGGTATGTACACGGACGCCTTAATCCGCTTGACCATCACGACCGGACATAAGGAAGTGATAGCCGAGGCTATATGAACCACTTCCCCGCCGGCACTCGGATGGTAATCTTGGGCATAGCATTTCATCAAATCACCTCATTCTTTGGGGCACACGTGAGGAACACAAATGCAAACAAGCCTGAATGGTCCCCAGGACTGTATACAACTGAAAACTCACACCCCAGAAGTGACTCGAACCCATACTCCCACAACTGGTATGTACAGGGACGCCTTAATCCGCTTGACCATCACGACCGGACATAAGGAAGTGATAGCCGAGGCTATATGAACCACTTCCCCGCCGGCACTCGGATGGTAATCTTGGGCATAGCATTTTATCAAATCACCTCATTCTTTGGGGCACACGTGAGGAACACAAATGCAAACAAGCCTGAATGGTCCCCAGGACTGTATACAACTGAAAACTCACACCCCAGAAGTGACTCGAACCCATACTCCCACAACTGGTATGTACAGGGACGCCTTAATCCGCTTGACCATCACGACCGGACATAAGGAAGTGATAGCCGAGGCTATATGAACCACTTCCCCGCCGGCACTCGGATGGTAATCTTGGGCATAGCATTTTATCAAATCACCTCATTCTTTGGGGCACACGTGAGGAACACAAATGCAAACAAGCCTGAATGGTCCCCAGGACTGTATACAACTGAAAACTCACACCCCAGAAGTGACTCGAACCCATACTCCCACAACTGGTATGTACAGGGACGCCTTAATCCGCTTGACCTTATGTCCGGTCGTGATGGTCAAGCGGATTAAGGCGTCCCTGTACATACCAGTTGTGGGAGTATGGGTTCTAGTCACTTCTGGGGTGTGAGTTTTCAGTTGTATACAGTCCTGGGGACCATTCAGGCTTGTTTGCATTTGTGTTCCTCACGTGTGCCCCAAAGAATGAGGTGATTTGATAAAATGCTATGCCCAAGATTACCATCCGAGTGCCGGCGGGGAAGTGGTTCATATAGCCTCGGCTATCACTTCCTTATGTCCGGTCGTGATGGTCAAGCGGATTAAGGCGTCCCTGTACATACCAGTTGTGGGAGTATGGGTTCGAGTCACTTCTGGGGTGTGAGTTTTCAGTTGTATACAGTCCTGGGGACCATTCAGGCTTGTTTGCATTTGTGTTCCTCACGTGTGCCCCAAAGAATGAGGTGATTTGATAAAATGCTATGCCCAAGATTACCATCCGAGTGCCGGCGGGGAAGTGGTTCATATAGCCTCGGCTATCACTTCCTTATGTCCGGTCGTGATGGTCAAGCGGATTAAGGCGTCCCTGTACATACCAGTTGTGGGAGTATGGGTTCGAGTCACTTCTGGGGTGTGAGTTTTCAGTTGTATACAGTCCTGGGGACCATTCAGGCTTGTTTGCATTTGTGTTCCTCACGTGTGCCCCAAAGAATGAGGTGATTTGATAAAATGCTATGCCCAAGATTACCATCCGAGTGCCGGCGGGGAAGTGGTTCATATAGCCTCGGCTATCACTTCCTTATGTCCGGTCGTGATGGTCAAGCGGATTAAGGCGTCCCTGTACATACCAGTTGTGGGAGTATGGGTTCGAGTCACTTCTGGGGTGTGAGTTTTCAGTTGTATACAGTCCTGGGGACCATTCAGGCTTGTTTGCATTTGTGTTCCTCACGTGTGCCCCAAAGAATGAGGTGATTTGATAAAATGCTATGCCCAAGATTACCATCCGAGTGCCGGCGGGGAAGTGGTTCATATAGCCTCGGCTATCACTTCCTTATGTCCGGTCGTGATGGTCAAGCGGATTAAGGCGTCCCTGTACATACCAGTTGTGGGAGTATGGGTTCGAGTCACTTCTGGGGTGTGAGTTTTCAGTTGTATACAGTCCTGGGGACCATTCAGGCTTGTTTGCATTTGTGTTCCTCACGTGTGCCCCAAAGAATGAGGTGATTTGATAAAATGCTATGCCCAAGATTACCATCCGAGTGCCGGCGGGGAAGTGGTTCATATAGCCTCGGCTATCACTTCCTTATGTCCGGTCGTGATGGTCAAGCGGATTAAGGCGTCCCTGTACATACCAGTTGTGGGAGTATGGGTTCGAGTCACTTCTGGGGTGTGAGTTTTCAGTTGTATACAGTCCTGGGGACCATTCAGGCTTGTTTGCATATATATATATATATATATATATATATATATATATATATATATATATATATATATATATATATATATATATATATATACATATATATATATACATATATATATATATATATATATATATATATATATATATATATATATATATATATATATATATATATATATATATATATATATATTATATATTTTTACAACTTTTTTCAATTTTTTTTTTCGTTTGTTATCAGGGGATGTGCATGGAACTTGCACACCTTGCTCAATGGATGCCTATCTGCAAGGGTGCCAATTATGAACGAAATAGGTTGATGTCAAACTCGGCTACAGGTGGCCGAACTTTGATCTTATTTTACTCAGGTAAATAATTTACAACTTCAAGGTACGTGACAGCTTTCATTTATCAATCAATTGACATGCACATTACACCTTATATGTAGAGTTTGTGCTTCTACAGCCCGATGTAGACATTTTAGTCCAAAGTCCATTTGTTGATTTTATAAAAATTTATAAACATCATATATTGCATATTTTTGGAAGGGTAACTTTGAATAATTATATTATTGCACTAAACACTTTTTAGATAAAAGTGCTCACATCAATCTTTTATTATATGCTAATTTTAATATTTGAGTGTTATAGAAATGATTTTAGTTGACACATGTGTTCCCTGACATTATTTGAAAATGTTGAAAATTCGTTGCATAATACGTTCTGTATTTTTTTTCTCCATTTCTATTTAGGGTGTGATGCTGAGACTTGGACCAGTTGCAGCCCCTTCTATAACCATTCCATGATTATATTTTCAAAAAAATCGGAATATTTGTAATTTGCGTTTTGATATGCCCCCTTCAGTCAACCACGGGGAAACTGCTATTAGCAGTTCTGGCCTAGACCTATGGAGAAGTGAAGGAAGACCCAGGCTTACCTTTTAACAATAACTTGATAGCCAAATATGATTGGGGAATATAAACCTGGATATGCGTATGGAAATGTCAAGACGCACAAGCCTGGAAACCCACTTCGGCCAATCATTAGCCAGATACCCACACCCACGTACAGACTGGCGAAGCGACTCAACGGCCTGCTGACTCCTTATGTTCCTTGCGCCTTCAGCCTGAAGTCTCCAAAGGAATTTGTGGACTTACTGCGGGGCACACGGGCCACAGGGATAAGAGCCTCGTTGGACGTAGAATCGCTGTTTACCAACGTACCTGTGGACGAGACAATCGGAATGATAGCCGACAGAGTGTATCGTGATCCAGCCTGTACTCCTCTTGACATGCCAGAAAGTATTCTGAGGAAACTACTCCAAGCTTGTACTAAAGAGGCACCCTTCTTGAGCCCGGATGGGCACATGTATAAGCAAGTAGATGGGGTCGCCATGGGTTCTCCCCTAGGTGTCCTGTTTGCAAACTTCTACATGGGTACCATCGAGCAAAAAGTCTTAGTCGACATGAACTTGAAACCGGCCATATACTGCAGGTATGTTGACGACATTTTTACACAGGTACCTGATGTCAGACATCTGCAGGAGCTGAAGGAGGCATTTGAGCAGAGTTCCGTACTGCGTTTCACTTACGAGACGGAAAAGGATGGGAAGCTGCCTTTTCTAGATGTAACAGTCATGGAAAAGGGCGGAGGTTTCCACACTGCAGTCTACACTAAGGAAACAAACATAGGAATGTGCCTAAATGCCAACAGCGACTGCCCCGACAGGTACAAGAGGAGTGTTGTTAACGCATACGTCGACCGTGCTCTCAGCCACAGCTCAGAATGGAAGCAAGTCGACGAAGAACTCTGTAGGGTAAGGCAGGTTCTAGTCAATAACGGCTTCTCCAATGGTTTCATCGAAGACATCATAAGAAGGAAAGTGAAAAGCCATGCAACCTCTGAAGAGACAACTAACACAACACCTATACCCCCTATTAGACTATTTTACAGGAACTTCTTTCCACAGCTCAAAACGGAGGAAAGGGTCCTGAAAGATATTGTTAATAGAAACGTTATCCCTACAGACAAAAATCAGAGGATACAACTGACGATTACTATAAAACCAGAAAAACGGCCAGCCTACATGCATGAAAACTCTCCAGACACAAAACAGAACGCTTTAAAAGAGACTAACGTCGTCTATGCCTTCAAATGCCCACTTGGGGACTGTAAGCTCCAAAAA